>NC_138908.1:25797247-25995628 GCF_965231255.1 Vanellus vanellus
GGTGGGGTAGGGTGGATTGGGTTTTTTTGGGGCTGGGCTGAAATAAAAATTAGAATAGAATAGAAGTGATGTGAAGTGAAGCGAAGCAAAGCGAAGTAAATCCCATCAAATCCCATCAAAAGATAAGTGCAAGAACACTGTTGTGTATGTTTGCACTACTTAAAATCCTCTAACCCTAAAATATTAATACATCACTAAAATCCACCAGCTCTTCTCCATTTTTAATCTCTACTTACACATATCTGTGTCTGTTAATCCTTTAATAATCTTTCATCAGTAGTTAAATGAAGAATAAGGAAGGTACTTTTACTGTAGGTTCTCTTTTCCCTTCTATGGCCATGTTTAGCTGTGACTTTTTATAATTCTGTCTCCTGACTTCAATACATTACTGGTGAAAGTGACAAGCAATCCTTTTTGAGATTAAGGCATAAAATACGCACTGAGAGTTTACAAGATTTCTCCATAAATTCATTTTCTATTTGCTGTTCAGTTTTTGATCTCTTTTTACACTACCAGAAAGAAAGCCAGGAGACAACAAAGGTAAAGTGAGCAACTCACAAGCTAGCAGAAGCTAACAGCATTAACTGACTTCAGCTGAATATCATATTCCTATAATTTCACAGGAGTTCTAATTTCATTTCAAACCTGAACTCTTCATCTGAACATAGATCTATGGGGTGAATTTGGAATTAGCCTGTTTAAAGTCCTAGACTTCTATTTAACATCAGTGTAGATTTATTAGCTTTATTCAGGGAGAAACCATAACATTTTATGTAACAGTATTTCTTTTACCTGGGACAACGGTCCTTAACTGAATTAGTCAAAGCTACTAAAGGTGATTAAAAATGAAATCATAACATCAAAGGCATATAATAACAGAAATGTGTAGCCTCACCCAGAGAGAGGGAGAGAATGAAAATTATGGCTGGATTATGCCTGGTTTTATCACTAGTGAATGTGGTCTCAGTGGGGAAAAAAAGATTCATAAGCTTCATGTAAACAGGATTGTTAGTATTCCTATGAAAGCTCCTTCTAGCATTTGCCTGGTGACAAAACACAGAAGCAGGGTAGGATTATAAAGGGGGCCATCCCCTCTCCCCAGCAGCTAGCAGAGCTGCCTGGGCGTTGAGAGTGAAGCATACTGCACAGCACTGCTCTGCACGTTAGAGTGGTCAGGGCCTTTCTGTACTTAAAGGGAGCTTATAAGAAAGATGGAGACAAAGTCTTTATCGGGGCCTGTTGAGATAGGACTAGGAGTAATGGTTTTAAACCAAAAGAGTGTAGATTTAGACTAGATATAAGGAAGAAATTTTTTACACTGAGGGTTGTGAAACACTGGCAGAGGTTGCCCAGAGACGTGGTAGATGCCCCATCCCTGGAAACATACAAGGTCAGGTTGGATGGGGCTGTGAGCAACCTGATCTAGTTGAAGATGTTTCTGATCATTTCAGGGAGGCTGGACTAGATGACCTTTAAAGGTCCTTTCCAACCCAAACCATTCTATGATTCTATGACAATAGGATGCCTGAAAAGATACAGTATCTCCCTGGAAAAGCATGGTGCAGTGGAGCATTGTACTGCCAGTACAGCAATCTTGCTATAAACTTGGGTGTTTGGGAGACAACACATTATTGTTTCACTTCATGAATTTGTAACAAGACAATTTGATCATATTTTAAAATGTGGCTATATATTGTGTATGACAAAATGCAAGCCTTGTTAACAGCAGCATGTAACTACGTTAGTGTGAACTTTGGCACCAAACTGCCAGTAAGTTTCCATGCAGAGATGAGATTTTTCTTGAGATGCTAAATTGGACGTGTTTCAGATAATTTCTTTGGGGATGTGCATATGCTAAAACTCAGTATCTAGCTTGGAGAGCCTCTTGTCACTGAATCCAGAAGAGAACACAGCATATTTATACAACATCTTCAAGGTGAGGTTCCACTAATTCAAGGTTCATGTCAATGTGGAAATGCTCTCTTTTCACACTACTCATTTACAGATGGTAAGAATTTATATCCTTTTTGATTTATGTCTTTTCTCTTTGCTCTCTCATATACCAATAAATGGTTCATTCTGCTTAAGCTAAACATAATTCTCTCAAACATAACTTTGAAAAATGAGTTAAAGTTTGGCTGATACACATCATGTCTAATGAAACTTTGACATTGGAATGAGGCAGAGCAAGGTGAGGCTACTTAAACACACTAACCAAATGCACTCTCTGCAGAGAGTCTCTTTGGACTTGGTGTGGAAGAAGGTGGCAGTACAATGAGCACAGGGGAAGTAGAAAAGCATCTGATACTATAGCCTGGTGAAAAGAGTAACAGAGATGTTGGTTCCTGTTCTAGGGAAAATCTTGCAGTCTTACAACAAAATCTTAAGTAAATAGCAGTGGCACTGTCTGCCAAATCCCAGAAATCCAATGCCTGGGGACCACCCTGATAAAGGGAAGAGGGTCAGGAATCTCTGCTCATTTTTCACTGAATGCCATGATTCATTTATTTCTTTCTGTTGGGTGCCTCTGCTTAGTGGGATTAGTCTAGTCCAGAGACTGGTGTTCAAAACACTGCAGAGATTCAGAGGTTTGGAGATCTATTCCTTACTTGCCCTCCCACATGAAGATGACAGAGACACAGGTTTCCTACCTGAGGGCTCTAGCTAGATTATTATAGAAAATCAGAAGACCCCAGCTGTGAAAGTGGTGATGAATGCTATACTCGGTGCCCAGAAGCATGTGTATAACAAATTTTCATGAATAGACCTTTAGAAATTTTGATGTCTCCTTGTTCTTTCTCCACAGAGAGATGGGGTCCCACCTAATCAGTGGAATGTTTCTGAGCATGAGCAACTGGCCATCCTAAAGTACCTAGGGACACTGGTTGATTTGAAGCATCTTGGGGCAGGAGATGCTCAAAAACAAGCAGACGTACATGTGAATGCTATTTTAATTCAGAACGTAGGCAGCTTGGGCCTTATTTGCTTTGGGGTTTTTTTGACAGGGGAAGCAAACAATTGAGTTGATGGGAAGTTCCTGATATTTTGGAAGCTGCTACTCATCAATAGATGTCTGGATGTAGTGTGCTAAAAAATATTAATGGGGCCAGAGAGCATGACACACAAACAGACTTAAAAAATGGTGTTAAAGTTACCTATTATTTTCCCTGGCACAATATTGAAAGGCTGAGTTTTCACTTCGGAAAACGCAAAACTTTGATGAAACATGTTGTACCAATTATCCCATATGGCACATATTTTACAATAGCATTATCATTTAATTTAAGTGTCATGAGATGACTATTCAGACCCCATAAAGGATGGGAGCAATTTCGGTGTACCTCAAATTTTGTAATATTGAAGACACATGATTATCCCATGCAAACTTACACTCATTAATGCATTATCGCTTCATTTTTGTGTAGCCCTAACAAGCAGTAATTACAAAATGTATGAACATAAAAATGAAAATGTATAATCATAAAATAGAAACAAATTACAAATATACCAAAATTTATGAGTTATATAACATTTCTTGTTGCTGTAAGGTGTTTATCTATATACTACCAAACTCGCAAACAAAAGAATGAAAGCATTTCTGCCCTACACTTCAAAATTTGTCTTTAAAATACAGTTCAGCAGAACTGTATTGTTTTTTTAGATGTGAAGTGCTCAGATATTCCTTCCCCTTCTCAGATAACCCCCTGCAAGTGTGTGATGTTTGGATGCTTTCATGTTCCACCAGACCAAAGCAACACATAAGAAGTCATCAATGGGGCAAAATAATTGTCTACAAAGTTTACACTAAACAGGTGTTCTGGTTTCTGCAGCCGACAGGCAAGTGTTGTCTAACCAGCTGCAGTGCAATCCAGTATGTGGTGAACCTAGCTTCAACCAACAAATGAAACTACAGTAGAATCGCCCCAGCTTACAGGCTGTGATTAATCTTGAACTCTGCTAAAACTCTGTTAGTTTCCACAAAAGCAGGCTAACCTTGTTCACCATTTGTAGAAGGAATGTGGTTTTTTATTGATTAAACCCAGAGGAAGAAACTTTATTGATCAGAAAGAGTTTGCCTTTCAGCACAGTGACCCTCATTACCTTTGACTTCAGCTCTTCAACTGAGCCAGCTGCTCAGGAAACTATTTCCATGTTCACCTTCCCGCTGAATAATGCCACCCAGTTAAAGCAAGCCTTCCTGAATTCCCTAAAAAAAAAAACCAACAGTGTCTTTTGGGAATTATCTGCCTGCACATTTCATAAAAGCAAACATCAAAGTTGGCTAATTCTTATGCTCAGCCTTGCTATTCAGGATCCTGCTGCTGTAGCCACATTCACGAAAGTTCAGGTACACTAAAGGACGTAAGGCTTTGTTGTTGCTACACTCTGATTCATGAAGATAAGTAAGAATCAGCTGAATAAAAATGGCGGGCATACAAAGGTTGATGACTAGCTCTCATTCCATAATAAACATTGAAAAGTGAATTTTTTACATTAAACAGAGTATGATCTTGAAATTTAAAGACAGTTTTCCTCTAAAAGCTCTTCTCATAAAATTCTGATTCCTGGCTATTTATATGCAGAGTGCTAGATCTCAGCGCATGGAGGTTTTTCCTCAGGTAAGGGGATGCCAGGGCAGTGGAGAGACCCGACAGGAGCCTGCAGCTCTGGCAGGAGACGCTGATGAGCCCTGGGCATTAACAGAGCAACTGTGACTCATAAAGGAAAGGCTACAGAGGGCAGAGACAAGGACAGGTAGCCGGGAAGAAATACAGAGAAATTCTTCCAACAACCAGGGATCAGTTTAGGAAAGCTGAATCCCAGATAGAGTTAAATCTGTCCAGGGACATCAAGGGCAACAAGAAAAGCTTCTATAGGTATGCCAGTGATAATAGGAAGATTAGGCAACCTGTTGGAGTGTTGGAGTGTGACCTGTTGGAGTGCGTCCAGAGGAGGGTCACGAAGATGATCAGAGGACTGGAGCACCTCTCGTATAAAGGCAGGCTGAGAGTGTTGGGGTTGGTCAGCTTGGAGAAGAGAAGGCTCCAGGGAAACCTTATAGCAGCCTTCCAGTACCTAAAGGGGGCCTACAGGAAAGATGAGGAGGGACTCTTGATCAGGGAGTGTAGCGATAGGATGAGGGGGTGATGGTTTTAAACTGAAAGAGGGTAGATTTCGATTAGGTATTACTGTGGGGGTGGTACTGGAACAGGCTGCCCAGGGAGGTTGTGGAGTCCCCTTCTCTGGAGATTTTCAAGACCCGCCTGGATGCAGTCCTGAATAATGTGCTCTAGGCAATCCTGCTTTAGCAGGGGAGTTGGACTAGATGATCTCTAGAGGTCCCTTCCAACTCTGAAAATTCTGTGATTCCGTGGTGAGACACTGGAACAGGTTGCCTAGAGAAGTTGTGGATGCCCCATGTAAGACCAGGCTTGACAGGGCTTTGAGCAACCTGGTCCGGGGGAAGGTGTCCCTGCCCATGGTAGTGGGGTTGGAACTAGATGATCTTTAAGGTCCTTTCAAACTCTAACCATTCTATGTTCCTATTATTTTATGATTCCATATGTTTGAATTTCAATATGGAATATTCAGCATATTTAAGCTGACAGAATTATTCAGGTGTCTTTGAAGAAAGTTATAACACACATGGGAATACAAATCTGAATAGTTTCCAGCATGGTGCACCAGTTATGGTTTTAGATAAAAATGAAGAACTGATATCTTAATATGAAGTACTGTCTATTTTGCTGTTGGTGTTGATCACTCGGAGATATCACCAGCTGCCAGGATTGTCTTCAGAAAGATGTTATACACAAAGTGAAAAATGGAAAGGGACATGGACTGAAATTGTCTTAGTGCTGGCTCTGCCATTAATGCAGTGGCAACTCAGCCTTTATGAAATCTTAAGTCTACAACCAACTCCTTGTAGAATTAGTTTAGCTGAATGATACTGTTTTTATCACAGACAAAGTAGTTTATGCTCGTCGCTAAGACTGTTGTCTGCCCAGCCCTCATACAGCAGAAAACAATTGGAAGAATAGCTCTGTATCCAAGTTGTTAAGTATGAAATACTTAACAACTTTGCAATGGGCATAGCATTCAAATTTTTGCAATGGGCAAAGCATTCAAATACACTGTTAGCCAGACATACTCCCTAATTTGAGTCCAAAGAGATCAAAGATGCAGGTTTAGAGGAAACTAGAAGAGAGCATTTGGAGCATCACCTGGGACAATGTCAGAATTCTCCCTATAAGGAACCACAAACTAATTTCTGTCTTAGACAATTTTCAGCAGTTAGGAACACTTACACACTTAAATTCATCATCTGTGAGTAAAATAATCTCCCCCTTATATGAAGAATCAGCAAAAGAGCTATTCATAGCATCTGGCTTCATTTGGTGAAAATGTAGATGTTTTGCTGTGCTTTGGGGTGAATTGCAGTGAGCCAGGGTAGCTTGCCAATATAAAGACATACACTATTTTATTAAAAAATAATAATAAAAATAGGACTTTGCTTACAGGGTCCTCAAGCCTGTGTTTTTCTTAACAGTTGTTTAAAACATACAGAAGAAAGTTATCAGCAACCTGATATGCCCTGCTTGGGCATACTGTCAACTGTATGTCTTGAGCCACTTTACAAGTAGTAGATAATAAGCATTCTGAAACACATTACTTATTTTAAAACTAATATGTTTATTAAATGAGTTATGCAAGTGAAGAGATGGAAGCTTATGCAATGTTATCTCCTCTAGAACATCCTGGTAGAAAGATCAGAAACCTCAGGATAGAAAAAAGTTAACATAACTTACCTGGTACTTGGAAAACACTCAGTCCTAGATTATATTCTGCAAAATCATGTTTTTATTTTGAGTAAGTTTCCTGCACTTGGCGATCATGTCTGCCTGCATTCCCCCGTCTTCTCTGTTATGGTGCAATTATTTGCTTTACAGTTGTTATTTTCTGTTGAATAAAGATTCTCAGTTTAGCTTTTCAATAGAAAGTGAAAATTTCAGATGGTGATTAAGCCATGACATGCTACAAAAATATTCCATATTCAATTTTCAAGCATTAAAAGCAGGTGTAAGCACAGGCAATGCAACATTGAAGCTTTTATTCCCCTGCACTGGGACATCATTCTGCAGCGAGTGATCTGGGAACCTGCTTTACTTTCCAGACCTGATATTTACCTTCACTGACAAACTACTACTCTTTGCTTGCCTTCTGTCATTTTTACACAAGATAGCAAAATTAAATATGATTATCATAGCTTGCACATACACTTTGTGTTCTATCATTACATTTATTTTTTGTTTTAATGTTATTGGGTACATCTTAACTTACTTGGAAACAAATTATTTTTCCTTTTTCCTTTTAAAGATTGTTCATTTACACTTTACAGTTCCTGGTGTCTTATTTATACCTTGTAGACAACATGTTTCTAAACTGGTGGACATGTTTCTTGTAACAAAAGGCAATTCTCCTAATGCTGACTGACCTCATGATGTGGTGGTATTTAGAAGGTCCAGTGTCAGATTATTTACCCACTCCTTAACTGTGTTCTTCCTTCATCCTACTAAGCAAATTTCATCAGATGTACGTTACAGTATGCTCTACTTCCAGGGCTTTTTTTCTTTTCCTGTGTACACCAGCCTATGCATGGCATTTGTAATATTAAAATAGAATAATAAATTCATAAAACAGTCCAGGTTGGAAAGCACCTCGAAAGATCATCTGGTCCAACCTTTCATAGGAAAGAGAGCCTACATGAGCTTAGCACCCTGTCCAATTGCATCTTGAAAATCTCCAGCGATGCAGACTCTACCACACCCCCAGGGAGGTTTTTTCCAGTGAATAATTGTTCTTACTGTAAGAAATTTCTTTCTTATATAGAGTTGAAACCTCTCCTGGTGCAACTTGTACCCATTGCCTCTTGTCTTCTCCATGTGGCTCCTTGTGAAGAGGGAGGCTCTGTCCTCTTTGTAGCCACCCCTTAAGTACTGGAATACTGTGATGAGATTCCCCCTGAGCCTTCTCTTCTTTAGAGAGAAGACACCTAACTCCTTCAGTCTTTTCTTCTAGGGTGGGATCTCCAGCCTCTTGATCATTTTTGTGGCCCTCCTTTGGAGCTTCTCCAATCTGTCTGCATTTGAATATTGAAAGAATATTCTCAAATATTCATCCTCCATGGCATTTGAATGTAGACGTGCTTGTTTGATACATGTATTTTGCTATTATTCAACATACAGGATTAGTCTTTAAACCATCAAGTTTTTAGTTCTCAGATGCTTATTCTTCTAGTTGTTACAGGCTTTGACTCCTGAGTGATTCATTTTTCTTGATTATTTCTCTCATCATTGCTGACTATGACAATTTTTGGACCACAGACCATATCTTCACATCAAGCATTATGACAAGACACAATAAGACCTCCTGTGGAACTGTATTGTAATTCAGGCATGACCAGTCATACATTTTATTTCCCTTTTGCACTTCCTTCAGTAGCATTAATGATTTTAACAGCCAGCTAAGCTTTACTGTTAGACTCATGCTTTCATTGTGATGCAATGACATAGCTGAATTCTGGTTTTCTTACGTAGCTGAGTGGAAAGGGCAATCACATTTCTAATAAGTTTATTACACAAGTGAAAAATGAAACTGCTGAGCATCAATAGCATGTGGCAAACATGAAGCTAGCTCACTACATTCAAGAATGTCTCTGCTTTTCTCCTTGCATCATGATAACATCATCTGCAGTTTCTACTGTTCAGCACAATACTGGAATACCAAATTCAGTACTCACCTTTCCATGAGAAAAACATAATCCACAAATTGACAAAGTAATTGCATAAATTCATTGCAGGTATACTGGGTCCCCGTGCCTGAAAAGACATGGTTTGCAATATCAAACCTTTTCAAACCCTTCACTGATTTTTATGAGAGCATTTAGACCTGTGTTTATCTCCCATGAAGTGAAAAAAGTAATCTACAGAAAAGCATAGGCTAGCAGCGAAACTCTTCCTTTTCTACAAAGTCCAAAAAATGTTGTGTCGTCTCTTGTTTGCTGCTTGCATTGCATTCCTACATGTATTACAGATACAAAGTCTTAAATCCAGGTCTGTGTTAAGTCAATGGACAGCAAATTCTTGCTTTCTGCATGCAGATTTCTGCTTCAGAATTTCTTTTTTTTTTTTTTTTTGTTATAAATAACCATTCAGCAGCTTTTACACAGGATGCTGTCTTCTATTCTCAGGATGTGCACAAAGAACGAGTTTGCCTAGAAGTTGTGGGGGTGTGTCCAACTGGTCTGCAGCCTTTTTACTACCTTGTTTGTCACTGTTTGTCACTGTCAATCTACATCCTGAACAGATTGTAGCTAGATTATTCTCAGCCCTGGAGATTTGAAATTAGTGCAGAACCTGAGTTGGCTGACATTTAGTGTGCTTCTATATTTTTGTGTGTTTCTCTCTGACTAAAAACTCACTTCTCTGTGCAGTTTCCAAACTTTGTAAGTAGCACAATTTTGAGGTGAGGATCTCCTCTTTGTACCTACACTTAAAAAAAATTAAATTAATATAAACCATAATGTGTAGTAACAGCATTTCAGGCTAATGGCAGTAGCTTTTAAAGAGTGCTTGCTATTAGCTTATGGTCATTTTCTACTTGAGGAGTAGAAATAGCTGTCTTTAAAAAAACTGTTGGACTCTTCAAAATATGAATGTTACAGCAAAACTTTCTTTTTCACCTTGGGGGTATATTTGCCTACACTGGTAATTGTGACAATAAGTGACAGTTGCCAAGTGTCCCTTTGCTAACAGAAAAGTACCCCTTTATTTATCTATGTACCCTTTTATTCATATAATACCACACAAAAAATAGGAGAATATTGGTTAGTACAGCCAATGGCTGAAAGATGTCAACTTTTAACCATGCTAACCACGTTTATGCTCTAGCTTTCTAAAGATTCACACATATTTGAGATTGTTAAGAGACATTGTGACACTTTACAAATCTAATGCTTCTTCTATGCGTACATAACTGAGCTAGTATCTTCAAGTGTAGGCAGCCTGTAGCTTTTAGTGTTCACAGCATAGTCCATTGGAGGTCAGCATATGATGCATATATTGCAATACTAATGATGTTGTAATACATATATTGTAAGAAATTTAGTTTTAAGAAAACAAATGAGACTATGAGTGAAACATACCATTTTTTCTCCCATATAGTCTCCATGTCCTTACTCCAGATGGTCATCAGTCAGACATCTAATCCATGTTACTCCTGTTAATATTTTTTTATAATGTTATCAAACCATTATCAAAGTTCTTCCTTGCAAAACAGATACTATGCAGTATCCTCAGCTGCCTTTGTATTCACCGTGGTGCCTAAATGCAGTGAAGTAGTGTTTTCCTTACCACGTACAACCTGACCGTGTCTTTCTTTGAACCCATATGGACAACAGGTAGTTCTTAAACTTCAGGCATCTAGCAGTTAGTTGGCTTGGGTGCTTTATTAAGACATGTTCAAAGTTGGTTTGTTTGACATCTAATTGGTCACCAAGCTGCTGAACCAACTTTGTTTTTTTGGTTAGTACATGGGTACTTCAAGAGGAAGAGGCTTGTACCAAAATAACTAAGTTTGTCTACTTCCATGTACAACAAATTTGAAAGATATTCTAGTTCTTAAAACACATTTCAATAATAGTTTGCCACAAGAATTGCAAAACATATTGCTGATATTCTTTTATTTCACTGTGCTTACACACAAGCAAGTTTGTACATGATACAAAACTGGGAGGAAGAGCTGTTATGCCAGAGGGTCGTGCTGCCATCCAGAGGGACCTGGACTGGCTGGAGAAATGAGCTGACAGGAACCTCATGCAGTTCAGCAAGGGGAAATGCCAAGTCCTGCACCTGAGGAGGAACAAGTCCAGCCATCTGTATGCTCTAGGGACCAATCAGGTGGAAAAATAGCATTACAGAAAAGGACGACCGACTATAACATGAGCCAGCAACATGCCCTTGCAGCCAAGGAGGCTAATGGTATCCTGGGGGGCATTAGGGTAAGTGTTGCCAGCAAGCCAAGGGATTAATCCTTCCTCTCTACTCAGCATTGGTGAGGCCACACTTGGAGCACAAGTAACTAAACACTGGCACAGGGTGCCCAAAGAGATTGCAGAGTCTCCATCTCTGGAGATATTCAAAAGCCATCTGAATATGGTCCTGGGCAACCTGCTCCGCTTGAACAGAGGTGTTGGACAAAATAACATCCAGAGGCACCTTCCAACAATTTCATCATTCTGTGAAACCATACAAGTCATTTGCCCTAAAATTAATGTTACTAGGTTCTTGAATCCACTTGGTTTAGCTGAAAGCAGTGGATTTCTTGTTTCAGGTGCCAACTTAAATCTTTCCCATATATTTTTCTACAACATTTCTGTTTAAAAATTACACAGTGGCTGTATGACCATGCTATTATACAAATTTAAGTTGGCTCTGCCTGTATGAAAATAAATTGAAGTTGAAAAAGCCAGATAAAATGTCTGTAGCCTATAACCTTGTACCCTTAGTAGCTATTTACCATTCAATTTCTTAAATTCTGTCCTTGCACCTGAGCTTTACAAATCATTTACTTTCACATTTCTGCACTACACTTTATGCCACAGATGTCCAAAATTTTGTCTTCTGAATTACTGATTTGTCTTTCATTTTGTTTTAGTATCTTCTTCTCTTTATTTTTCTTGGGAAAATTACTGAACACAATGTCATTTGCAGGATCTTTCCAATTACATTTTTCTCCATAGTGGACACAGGTCTTGATCTACTTTTTATTTCAGGGAGGTTTAGATTGGATATTAGGAAAAATTTGTTCACCATGAGGGTTTTCAAGCATTAGAACAAGCTGCCTAAGGAAGTGGTTGAGTCACTCTCGCTGGAGGTATTTAAAAGATATGTAGATGTCTTTTAAATGGTGCTACTTACTTAGTGTCCTGCTTTAGTGGTGGATTTGGCAGTGTTAGGTTAATGGTTGGATTTGGTGATTTTAAGGGTCTTTTGCAACCTAGATGTTTCTATGATTCTACGATTCTATTTGTCTCTTTTGTCCTATGTTTGTACAGTTGCCTTTCTACAGATTTTTCTGTGTTTTTTTTTCTGCTGTCACTTTAATGCTTTTTCTGTCCTATTGGGAGAGTTACTTGTGCCAGCTCTGCACTAACCACTAGTTTTAAAAGCTCTTCAGGTTTTGGCAAAGCTACTGTGGGCTAAGTGTTCACAGTCAAGCTTCTGCCCTCAGGTTCCCAACCATGTACATACCATATATTAGTTTCCTGCTAAGACTAAAAAACTTCAGGTCAATCTTTCTGTGTAGTTTGGCAGTGTATGCCAGTTGATTGTTTCACCAGACTCTTCATTACATTATGGTTTTGAAGCTTTCAAAATAGTACACAGACTATAAAAAACTACATGTCAAAATACTGCTGGAATCTATAGTCACTGTTATCCATTTTCACTGATAATATGACTACTCTCATTTTAAAGTTGTCTTTTTTTGTCCAAACTTTCTGCTGTTTCTTTAGTTTACCATGAAAAAACTGAAATGTTTAATTTCTAATTTGTGTCTTAAATTCATATATATCTGCTCAGAAGCAGGAATCTGGCAAATTGTCCACGGGTTATTACTTGGTTTTGAGGTGGGTTTTTTGTTTTGATTTCACAAACTGTCAGAAGACAACTCATGTCTGCCTCCTTGTTTGGTGCTAAAGCATAGAAAGAGTGAGTCAAAAAACCCTACAATGTTCCTCTTTGGTCCTTCAGCCATAAAAACTAATTTCTGGCCATTAATAAGATCTTCTCCCTTGTTCCTAGGAAAGTTGTCATCATCATCATCAGATGATGATGAATATGTTTGTTGACATATTTCCGCTCCAGACCCTTCCAATTTTGACACTATATTTTCTATCCTACTTTTCCTTTTCTCCTAGGAAACAAGGCTGGGAGTTGAAGCATCAACATCCAGCAAGCCCACGTTTGAGTTACAAGGCAGTTCAGTTGTGAGGATCACTGCCTGCTCTCGGAGGCTGTGATATGGAGAATCTGGAGCTCTGCCTGCACAGGGAGGCAGCTGAGGTCACTATCTCCAGCTTATTCACAGTATGCCTGCAAGCACACCGAATGCGCTCTCACACTTAGAGGTGTGAGCATCTGTTAAAAGCAATTCACGCTGCTGCAGCCAGGCACCCTGTCGGAAGGCAGGCAGCAACTAGCTGCAGCTGAGGGGCAGTAGTTTCTTAAACCGCCTCTCAGCTGATTCCAACTGTGACTGCTGTGCCTTCTGCTCCTCTCCCTTTCGGTGCAAACTCAGATATGTTAACTTCAAATGAGAAGGATTTTGTGCTACAGGTAACAGTGGGGCACACAGTTTTGCTGCTTTTAATCACCGCCCCTTAGCAGAGTACAGGATTGAATGCTTTTCCTCCGTCTCAGTCCAAAATGCTATGACTTTAAGCTGAATTGTTCATCTCTTCACTGAGACCAAGGGGAGAACAAGCACTCACATACCGTTGGATGTAAGGGATGCCAGCTTCTGTGCCTCTCTTCCCTGGCAGGAGACACACAGAGGCACTGACCACACCTAGGATGTGACAGGGGAGAAGCCGAGGTTGCCAGCTTCAGCCAAGACCAGTGCTTGAATACATACATGACCTTAACCCAGTGGCTAAAATGATTTTTCCAACACTACTGTCACCGGGAATAGAGGAGGAGCACTTGTGCAGTCAGGTCGCTAGTCTTAGGTGGGAACTGGCTGATCTTGCTTCTCACATTGAAGATACCACTGTTATCTGGTTAATCTGAAAAGGAGTAGAAATGTTAGAAGTGTTCACACAATCTGTTGTTAACCTATTTGTAGATTTAAAACTACAAGGCAAGAGTCCCTGGATCATTCACTTTACCTTGAAATGGTAGGAATGAGAAGATCAGTCTTGGGACTTAAGCACAGATCTGATTCCTACAGCAATCTCTGTAACACACTCTCAAATACAGCATTACTCTGCTCTTGAGTGTTTTCCAGTGTTGGGGTGCTGAACTTTAAATGTGGCCTGATGTGGCCCGGCAGATGTGCCATGGATACTTGAAAATGTTTATATTGGAATATTTTTCAATATTTCAGTCAAAATAATATTTGAATCACAGTCTAGCATCAAAACATTTTCTCACTCCACTTTCTCCGATCTTCAGAAACCGCAGTTTTCTCCTAAGTCCTGTCCACCTGTAGTCTGATGAAGATCCTAGTAACTGAATTAATCTTTCTGCTCTTTTTCCTTTGCTCAGCTTTGATTTATGTGTGTTTTATCTTTGTGTGTGATTAGTTCCCACGGCTGAAGAGAGCATGATCAGTGGCTGCAAGCTGAATTAAATAACGGTAGATATTGCCCACACAGAACCAGGAGGAGCATTATAGTGAAAGGGTAAAAATTCGGAAAGAACATCAATTTCAGCCTCCCCTTCCACAACTGTCATGGAGATATTATCTTGAAATTCTTACAATCTCTCCCTCCTAGAACATGAGGGTATTTGGATGCAAGGATTATTGCTTACAGAAATACGTAAGAACTGTACTTGGAACTGTATGAAGCCAAACAACAGCAACTTTTGTAGTCATATTTTTCTAGTGGGGAAAAATACTGTGATGATAAACTCCAGTCACGGCTGGTAGGGCCTGCTGTACATATTAATTTATGAAATCGTGATGACTGAGCAAATAAAAGATTAATATATAACTTTGTGCTGCTACTTTAATGTTAGGCTGGTGGTGTCTGCTGACAAGAGAATAGACACTCTAGCTGACTTAACCAATTACCGCAGTCCCACATTCTGTGGCTGAACTTGCTGCAAGTTTGACAATCATAGCTTCAGAGAAAGAACACAAATTGGGGTCCCCACGGGCTGCAAGAGGCCACGAGGCACATTGAGTAAAAGAGAAATGTCTGGCAGCATGGCAAAACTATTAGGAGCTGCACTAGGTTTTTCTCAGCAAGAACTCAGTCTCACAGAGGAGAGTTTTCCTACCTGAAGCTTTTAATGAGCCTTTTATCCTGAGCTGGCTCTGGCTGTATGATTATTATGGCTTTAGACTGCAAATTAAAAAAAAAAAAAAATGTATTTTGTCAGAAAATACAGGTTCATATGTTTTCTTCCTTTCTGTCAAAACATAAAAACTGCATTTATGCAAAATGAGGAAAAATAATAGACCTAATGGAATCATAAAGTCCAACTACTGGACCTTTTCCCCCCTTTACACCTTGAACATGTGAAAAACAAACCTATGAAATGTGTCTGGCAAAAGTCATGGAACCCTTAGAAATTTTTTTTATGCATTTGCAGAATACATAGTCAGTTTCTAATACTCTTTCCCTTAATGACGTTGTATTATTACACATTATTATTGCACATTAAGAAGGACATGGACCTGTTGGAGTGCATCCAGAGGAGGGCCATGAAAGTAATCCGAGGGCTGGAGCACCTCTCCTATCAAGGCAGGCTGAGAGAGTTAGGGCTGTTTAACAAGGAGAAGAGAAGGCTCTGGGGAGACCTTGTAGCAGCCTTCCAGTGCTTAAAGGGGGCCTACAGGAAAGATGGGGAGGGACTCTTGATCAGGGAGTGTAGCAATAAGATGAGGGGTAATGTATTTAAACTGAAAGAGGGTAGATTTTTATTAAGTATTAGGAGGAAGTTCTTTACTGTGAGGGTGGTGAGACACTGGCACAAATTACCAAGGGAAGTTGTGGATGCCCCATGCAAGGCCAGGCTTGACGGGGCTTTGAGCAACCTGGTCCAGGGGAAGGTGTCCCTGCCCATGGTAGTGGGGTTGGAACTAGATGATCTTTAAGGTCCCTTCCAACCTAAATCATTCTATAATTCTAAGTTATAGTGGTCATTTTCAAGGGAAAATATCCATACACACAGAACCATCTGAATTCCAAACTCTGTTTATGGGCAAATTTTAAACCACTCTTTTAATTGGCTGATCGCTTTCAACCAGATGAGAAGTATGTGATTTCTAGCTCAAGTCATGTGACAAAACACCACAAATTCAATCTAGTGCTTCTTTCTTAAGGATGTTAAATTGCTGACACGCTTTCCTTATCTGGTCTAGTCATTTGAACATGGTTGAGGAATTAGCTTACCGAAGTATCAAAAAAGCAAATAATATAAAATGGGAATTTCTAAAAATGTATGAGTAAGGTTTTCATATTTTTCTTTTGTCTGTATTGTCAGAAATTTATTTTCAAGACCCTATTAGATTTTTAGATTTTACTACATAACAAAACTGTCTTCACTCACACATAAATAGCTAATTCCCTACTGAGTTATATGGATAATAGCTAGTTAGATAATTTCCCAGCAGACCTAAATGAAGTGTTAATAGCCAAGAGATTATCTTTTCTAGCCATACCCAAAACAAAGGGTAAACCCAGCAACAGGATGTGCACATGGGCCAAGCAATCAGGGAACTGAATGATTTAAAAAAGGATTATCACTAAGAAGGATGAGATACTGAAATCCAAATGGTATCCCAACCTGGAAAAAGAGATATTAAAAGTGATAGTCAAAGGTATTGTGAAAGAACTGCATTGTCACTGTTCTAATTATTTTCTCATATCCAGACATAACTGAGGGTTTCTGAGCTGCTGCAAAACAGAAAAAATCACAGAATCACACACAGAATCACACAGAATTTTCAGAGTTGGAAGGGACCTCTAGAGATCATCTAGTCCAACTCCCCTGCTAAAGCAGGATTGCCCAGAGCACATTACTCAGGACTGCATCCACGCAGGTCTTGAAAATCTCCAGAGAAGGGACTCCACAACCTCCCTGGGCAGCCTGTGCCAGTGCTCTGTCACCCTCACCGTAAAGAAGTGTTTCCGTGTATTTGAACGGAACTTCCTATGTTCCAACTTGTGCCCATTAACCCTCATCCTGTCACTGGGAACCATTGAGAAGAGCCTGGCTCCATCCTCCTTCAACCCACCCTTTAGATACTTGTAAGCATTAATAAGGTCTCTCCTCAGCCTTCTCTTCTCCAGGCTAAAGAGTCTCCCAGCTCTCTCAGCCTTTCCTCATAAGGCAGATGCTCCAAGCCCTTCATCATCTTAGTTGCCCTTCGCTGGACTCACTCCAGCAGTTCCCTGTCCCTCTTGAACTGGGGAGCCCAAAACTGGACACAGTATTCCAGTTGTGGCCTCACCAGTGCAGAGTAGAGGGGGAGAATGACCTCCCTCGACCTACTGGCCACACTCTTCCCTATGCAGCCCAGGATTCCATTGGCCTTTTTGGCGACAAGGGCACATTGCTGGGCCATGGATAATTTACTGTCTACCACAACCCCCAGATCCTTCTCCTCCGAGCTGCTTCCCAGCAGGTCTGCCCCTAACCTGTACTAGTGCCTAGCATTCTTCCTCCCCAGGTGCAGGACCCTGCACTTGCTTTTGTTGAACCTCATTAGGTTCTTCTCTGCCCAGCTCTCCAGCCTGTCCAGGTCACGCTGGATGGCAGCACGGCCCTCTGGGGTGTCAGCCACCCCACCCAGTTTGGTATCATCAGCAAACTTGTTCCCTCATCCAGGTCATTATGAATATATTAAACAAAATTGGACCGAGTATTGACCCCTGGGGGACACCACTGGTTACAGGCCTCCAACTAGACTCTGTGCTGCTGATCACAACCCTCTGAGTTCTGTCCTGCAGCCATATCTCAATCCACCTCACTGTCACCTCATCTAGCCCATACTTCCTCAGCTTCCTAATGAGGATGTCATGGGAGACAGTGTCAAAAGCCTTGCTAAAGTCAAGGTAAATGACATCCACGACTCTCCCCTCATCTATGGATGAGGGGAGAGCCTTAAGGTTCGCTTTACACATTTGCTTGGATTTTAGCCATAACATCAGGTAGCACGACTAGAGCGTGTCTCAGAGATGATACAGTTTCAGAAGGCTGCTCAGGTTATTGCCATAGTCACCTGTCTCAGCCTCCATACACAGATTGCTGAGCCACAAATGACTCAGCCAAGGAACTGGAGAGAGTTGCACCACATCTTTTTAGGATGGCTGGCTTCAATTTGTGTTAAAACACTATCCTGTTGACACAGTGCTTCAGGAACATCTGCACAAGTATCTCAGATGTCTGTCCCCTGCAGGTGGAGAGAACAGGTGGACGCCGTAGTTTCTGAGTCATACCAAGTTATGCTGCTCTTGCATGAGAGTCAGAGCCATGAGTGAGATGGTTTTCTCCCTACCATTCAATGTACACAAGTAAAATATGGCTCGTATTTATTATTTAAAAAGAATGATTAAATTCTTGTGTAGACAATTTACATCTATTTACACATATTTCTAATTTCTATTTCATTAAAAATTGAAGACTTTTATTACTGAGCTAGTCGGGCACATACTTATATAAATGATTACAAGGAACATAACTATTCCTTTATACAATATTAATCATAACTGCCGTATAGTAGAAATGTAAAATTGATAAGACTTCATAGTATATATTAAGCAGGAGATGACATCCCTCTTTACTGTAAGATATCATTTTTTCAAAAAAAAAAAATCAAACATTCTGCAGGGTTCACTGATGCTACAACTTTCAGAATCAAGCACCGAAAATGCAGTGATTAGACATCCTTAGTGTCAGTCAGTTATTAATTGAAATTACCTATCTCTGGCCCAAAAGAAAAAGCAGGAATATTTGTACTTCCACAAAGCTGAAGGAGTCACAAAGCTATAAAAGCTTCTCCACATTTAATGTAGGGGAATTAGGAAGTGCTGCTTCTGGCCTTTTCAAATCCCCCACTTCATTTGATTATCTCCCCTTCGTACCTTGAGGACATTCTCTGCTGTTAAAATTAGAAACTGAAGTGTTCTGAGAAGAGGAGCCAATGCCTTGCATTTGCATCTTGAAGGGATTGTGTGTTTGCTTATTCTGTGAAATACAATTTAGTTATAAGCAAAGCTTCATGCACTTTAGTTAATGGTTTTTATGAGTCCTAAATAACCTTTCTAACTAAGTCTTCCCTTGCTTGTCCTTGTAGCCTCTAGGGGACACTGCCACACATCAGGGAAAAACCGATTCAGGAAATTATTGCTGTTTCAGCTGGTCTGTATTAAATTTCTGATCACATATGAGAAAGGCGGGACATTTTTCCCTCAGATACCATTGACCTTTGTGTTGTCTAGGTAGACTAACACAGGTCC
This sequence comes from Vanellus vanellus, assembly GCF_965231255.1. NCBI lineage: Eukaryota > Metazoa > Chordata > Aves > Charadriiformes > Charadriidae > Vanellus > Vanellus vanellus. The sequence goes on from NC_138908.1 coordinate 25,816,500, forward strand.
TGTAAAGGAGGACATGGCTTTCAGGAGCAGCATGAACAGACCAGGCTGAGTGCCTGCAATGACAAAGTGATGAACCGCATACATCATAAGCTCTGGTGCCAATTTCTGTTATTTCCATGAAGATACTTAATGAGATTTTTTCATGCATAAAATTAATTTTTGCCCTATTCTATCAGCTCTAGCGCTAAAGGATTTACTTACAATTTTGTCAGATTTTATTTATATTTGCAATAAAAGGGATTGGAGTCATAATGAGTGCTTTCATTGATAAAGATGGGAAACACAAAAGAACTAAGACAACTGCTGAACCCACTTTTAGTTACAGTTAGAAAGTATGCATGAGATACTACTGAAATAAACACATGTTAGTCCAGCCAGCCTAAGAAGTCATATTTCCAAGATATGGATTTTGAATGCCATCTAGTCAGCCACGGCAGCAGGAAAAAAAACCAAAACTGTTAACAACCAGCTTCATTTATTGTGCTCAAGTATCACCTTTCTCATTCTCTTTGAAACTTACACTACTGTCCTCAACATGGCAATGGCAGGTGTCTCCTTTAGTTGGTTAAGCCAGTTATTCACGCACTTTGTCCCCTGTCAGTCTGAAAGAGACCTGAAGGGAACCATTGTTCCTGCAAGCAACTTACTGTAAGTGGTATTGCCCTTCACACTGCAGCTGGACACCCATACCTTTTCTCCAGCCCAAAGGAATCTACAGTTGCAGACCATGACTTTTTCAGACAAACGATAAATACTGAAAAGGTGGAGGGGCAGGACAGTGTGTGCTTGTCAACATTAGGAAAAAAACATAATGAAGGTTTTTGAGTCCTGTTAATTGGCATATAGTTAGAAAAATAATTTTTTCCTTCCAATTAAAAAAAAAAACAACCATGAAACATTAACACTGAGATATAAGAGATCCTAAAAACTAAGGCAGAAAGCAAACCTGCAAGTTTCATAATATTGAGTGGCCAACAGTTCAGGTACTTCCTTGAAGTTACAAAACCTGATAGTACTGGAGAGACTGCACACCAGAACAGCCTCACGAGAGTGTACAGCAGAAAAAGGATGCTGTTCCCCCTAATATGTTTTCCTAATACAGGAAACATATCCATGATATCTTCATCAAAGTAGCACAATCAGCAATACGAGGGAGCAGGAGGCAGCAAAGGCTTCAGGCAGTTTTGTGAAAGGAAATGACCACAGGGCTTGAAATTCAGCTGCACCCTGAGACCTTTCCCAGGTTTCCCAGCCTTTGGCCAGGGAGGACCTGCCAGGTCACCTTCTGTGGCAGCCATATGATTTGTTACTTTTCCTCCTTGCCCTCAAAAATCTCCTGTCTTGTGGAAGTTACTGGTAGGAAAAAAAAAATCCAACAAACACATTTGGTATTCCTCCAGACAAGGGCGCCAAAGGACTTTGATCAAATAAGTTAATCTTTGTTTATTTCAGGCAAAGGAAAAACACCCACTTTGGTTGAAAGCCAGATGTCATAACTACAAAGTTTATTTTAGGATCAGTGGATACAATCTGAGGTGCTTAAGATTAAGCACAGGCGCATGATAGGTTTGCTTTCTTACCTCCTGCCTCCTAGCTGCTGTTTTAGTATAATTACTGGAGGCAATATGTGAAAAAGTGAAAGCATAAAATTATCTAAATGCTTTGAATTAGACAGAGGGGGCAGAAAAGGGGCAAGATCAAATTCCACTTACCTCCTCATAAATACACACAGTGCAAGGGCACCTGCACAGCATTGATGCTTCATCTGCCTTCTCATTTTTGTGGTGGTGATGGATGATGTTCATGTGTCGTGTCAAAGAACAGGGTACACTGAGTACCACTGCTCAACCTCTTCCTCTCAACCAGGACCCATTGCGTGCCGGAGGCTTTATTCCTGCTGCTCTCACTATAAGTAGGTGAATACATTTATGAATACATTTTCTCAGAACAGAGAGACACTAGAACCCCAGAGCATGCACAACACCTGCTTTAAAAGTCTCATTTAGAGAAAATTACAGTAAATTATTTTAAAAAGTGACAGATGATTTAAATAGATGAGATTTTCTGTTCTTATCTTTGTAGTTAGAATAGAAACAATAAAAATGAACATTCTCCCAAGAATCCTATTTCTGTGCAAATATGTTCAACAACCAATCCCCATGAAACAGAATTACTTGATAAGCACATCTCCAGATTTGCATGGAATGGTAACAATTGTAAAATAAATCTTTAGGCTCTTGAAGAATCGTAAAGGGCAACCCCCCTGTCTCTATGGTTATACTGTCCCATGGTGCAAGCCATTTCAAATCATGCAGGATCAGGTCAATGATGATGGAAGGAATTAATGGCTGTATGAATAAAATATGTCTTTAAATATCAAATAAAAGAGTTAGCACTTTCCTGGCAACCAAAATTCAGAAAGAAGAAAAAAATATTCCGAACATCTACTGGACACAATTGTGTGGTTCCCTTGAACACAAATTTCCTAAGGAAAAAATTAAGGTTGGAATAGGTTGTGTTTCTCATGGGCAGAAATACTATAACTTGAATCACTGCTTCAGCTGCATGTAACCTGCCATGGAGACAGCCAGGTAATAAGCATTAACATGCTGTGCATTCAGAATAAAACAAGCTCATCCGAAGACCAGACTTGCTTGTCCCATTGTGTAAGAAGTAGCACACCCACACCACAGTATGACATAAAGTTTAGTCTTTGATGTTTTTCAGCTACTCCCCCACAAACAGCAAGACAGATTTTAGTCAACAGAGCTCTGATCTGTATAAAACCACTAGTCACAGTTTCCTAACCAAACCCATCTCTCAATGACAGATACACCATCAATATATTTCATTCTATGATATGACTTCAGTACCACGAGAAGGCTGATGTGATTTGCAGAGAGCATAAAGGAGAACTATGAAAACAGATAACATCACAATAAAAATGTTTCCAGCTTTACACTGAGCATTTCTTTCGTGATTGTAAAACTGTTTGATAAAATTTCATTAAATGAGATCTTCAAAATAGAAATGTGAGGTTTCTGAACATTATTGTGAATATTTTACAGACAGTGATATCCATTCAGCATGAAAAGCATGAGACATAGGTCAGACACAGATTATAAATACATTAAAGAAAAGTGGTTTAGAGATAAGACACAATTATATCCTCTTCTAACAGTGAAATGGATAAATTGGGATGACATCACCTCCTGGAAAACCATTGTGTTCTGAAAGATGCACCAAGATTTTCCTAGACTGCTGCACTGAAGTTGTTCCCCCATTGTTCTTCCTCAAGAAAGTCTCCTTTATAGGGTGTCTTGGTGGGGAAAGAAAAGTTTCTGATGGATTTCATTCTTATTGGAATCCTTATTCCTAACAGAGGTGATGAAACCTGGAGTTAATCTTACACTACTCCATAACAAGCATGTAAGTACAGTGATTTACAAGAATAATGAATGTCTTCTATTTTCTATGTTGACAATGCTTATGGTAGCAGCTTGTATACATCTGTCTCTTACTAATATCTTGCACCCCAAAAGGAAAAGACTTCAGGGCCAAAATCACAGCAGATGTCAGTGGTTGCTTCTGCAAAGAAATGTAATTATTCAGCATGATGGTAGCATATATACATTGGAGCTTACGAGTTGGAGGGACAGAGCCACTAAGGAAACTTGATGGAGTCTCATCTTCTTTGGACTAGGCCCAAGTCAAACACAGTACCCCTTGTTTGAAGGATTGAGACACCTGGAAATATACTCTGCGTATAAAATTGTTAATATAAGATGGTAAACAACTTGGTAAAGATCTGGGAATACCTTTCAGGCACAACGCCAGCTGTATAACCTTTGCCTCTCACTTGCATGAAGAAAGAGCTATGTTCTAAATATTAGATCCCCAGAGAAGGAAAGAAATTTCTTTTTTAAAAGGTCAATAAAATATGTTAATAGATTGTTCCACACTATTGAAAAGTTTATACTGATCAACATCAAAGTCAGCTGAAACATAGAAAAAGCTCAAGAACCAGGAGTTTGGGGCATTTTTCCATGTTTGTGTGAGAGTACGTACAGAAGATATGTACCAGATATCCTGGAATCAGATTTAAATCAAATCAGGTGTAAAACACCCATTAACATGAACACACATTAATACAAGTTTTGCTAGTCGCACATAGAGAGCAGCATCCTCCAAAGTCACAAAAATACATACATTTAATAATATTTTCTAGCTAAACAGGATTCATACCTAAAAGTTATTAAAAATTAATGTGCTTTAAAAATTAAGCTATTATATGTACATCCAAGTTAAATACTGATAGACCACTACCTCTCACATGTAGACAGAATCATAGAATGGTTTAGGTTGGAAAGGACCTTGAAGATCATTGAGTTCCAACCCCCCTGCCATAGGCAGGGACACCTCCCACTAGACCAGGGTGCCCAAGGCCACGTCCAGCCTGGCCTTAAACACCTCCAGGGATAGGGCCTCAACAACTTCTCTGGGAAATCTATTCCAGTGCCTTACCACCCTCAAAGTGAAAAACTTCTTCCTAATGTTTAATCCAAACCTGCCCTCTTCCTGTTTAAAGCCATTCTCCCTCGTCCTACCACTACATGCCCTAGTAAAAAGTCCTTCCCCAGCTCCCTGTAGGCGCCCTTTAGGTACTGGAAGGCCTCAATAAGATCTCCCGGGACCCTTCTCTTCTCCAGGCTGAACAGCCCCAACTCTCTCAGCCTCTCCTCATCTTTGTGGCCCTCCTCTGGACACACTCCAATGGCTCCATGTCCTTCTTATGTTGGGAACTCCAGAGCTGGATGCAGTACTCCAGGTGGGGTCTCACGAGAGTGGAGTAGAGGGGCAGAATCACCTCCTTTGACCTGCTGGCCACACTTCTGATGCAGCCCAGGATATGGTTGGCCTTCTGGGCTGCGATCGCACATTTCTGGCTCATATTGAGCTTCTCATCAATCAACACCCCCAGGTCCTTCTCCTCAGGGCTGCTCTCCAGCCATTCCACGCCGAGCCTGTATTTGTGCTTGGGATTGCCCCAACCCAGATGTAGGACCTTGCACTTGGCCTTGTTGAACTGCATGAGGTTGGCTTGGGCCCACCTCTCCAGCCTGTCCAGGTCCCTCTGGATGGCATCCCTCCCCTCCAGTGTGTCTACCTCTCCAAACAGCTTGGTATCATTGGCAAACTTGCTGGGGGTGCACTCAACCCCACTGTCCATGTCACTGACAAAGATGTTGAACAGTACAGGTCCCAGTACCAACCCCTGAGGAACGCCACTCACCACTGCTCTCTACTTGGACATCGCAACTCTTTGAGTGCGACCGTCCAGCCAGTTCTGTATCCACCAAGTGGTCCATTTGTCAAATCCATGTCTCTTCAATTTAGATACCAGGGTATCATGTGGGACAACACTTTGCACAAGTCCAGGTAGATGACATCAGTTGATCTTCCCTTGCCCACTGCCTCTGTAACCCCTTCGTAGAAGGCCACCAAATTTGTCAGGCCTGACTTGCCCTTGGTGAAGCCATGCTGGCTGTCACCAACCACCTCCTTGTTTTCTGTGTGCCTCAGCAGAGTTTCCAGGAGGATCTGCTCTGTGATCTTGCCAGGCACAGAGGTGAGACTTACTGGCCTGTAGTTCCCTGGGTCTTCCTTATTTCCCTTTTTGAAAATCGGGGTTATGTTTCCCCTTTTCCAGTCAGCAGGAACCTCGTCAGACCACCACAACTTCTCAAATATGATGGCTAGTGGCTTAGCGACTTCATCTGCCAGTTCCCTCAGGACCCGTGGATGTATCTCATCAGGTCCCATGGACTTGTGCACCTTCAGGTTTGTCAGGTGGTCTCACACTTGATCTTTGCCTATTGTGGGCGGTTCCCCATTTTCCCAATCCTCACCTTTGCATTCTGCGTCATGGGCAGTGTGGCTGCAGTCCTTGCCAGTGAAGACTGAGGCAAAAAAGTCATTGATTACCTCAGCTCTGTCTCTGTCCCAGGTAACCAGCTCTTGCGTTTCCTTCCGGAGAGGGCCCACATTTTCCCTAGTCTTTCTTTTCTTGCTGACATAGTTAAAGAAGGATTTTTTGTTTGTCTTGATGTCCCTGGCCAGATTTAGTTGTATCTGGGCTTTAGCTTGTCTAACCCAATCCCTGGCTGCTCGAACAATTCTTCTGTATTCCTGTATGCCTCCAGAAACTTCAGCAATAACTATTTCTATCTGCATCATGCTTGTCTAAAGTAGACATAATACAGTCTAATGATGACATCATGCATCTGGAAAGCAGGACTTGGAATTCGTTGAGGCAGGTGGGAAAACAGCTTTGTCTGATACCTTCAGTCAATGACTAAATTTCTTGGGCCACCCCCAGTAAAGAGGTTTTCAGATTTTCTCGTTGTTATCTAAACTATTACAGCTTATCTATGTCAAAGATGGACTGACATAATATACAGCCTTCTGCAAAACATCAAGCAAAAGATATGACTCTGCATACTTTCTTCAGTCTCTGCAGGCAGCAAGGAAGAAACTGATGTAGAAACAGTGAAGACCACTGCAGAGTGAGCCATAAAGGTAGGCTGGTGCACCAGACTCAGTGAGGCTAACGTCTGGAGCAACCAAAGCTAATGAAGAGCTTTTTCAGCAGCAAAGATCTTGCTGGAATAGCAGAATTGAACTTTCCAAGGCTGCAGCCAGGTTATACAGAGAAGGCAATGGAGAAACTTCTCCCCAGAAATAATAGCGACTGGATTTTACCCTAACAGTTCATTTGCTTACCACAGTTATTATAAAGGAGGAGATAAGGACATTAAGGGCACTTTATAACACTGGAGTAAATTACATTGGAATGATATATGAGTGCACAAGGCCCTTGCTTTTACCACACACTTTCTTTTGGTGGTCTAGAAGCGTGAGTCTGAAATACATTCTCAGGGTATAAAATAATTATTTTCCCCATGAAATGTTTCATTTATACATTTACCTATTAATGTGTATTTGTGTATAAACTTGTAGAGTAATATCTAAGTATTATAATTATATATAGAATAAACACACTACATTTTGAGCTTTTACTGCATGCATTTTGAGCTCTTACTGCATGTATAAGAATATGATAGTTCAGTCATGATTTTTGCCCACATGCAATCAAAATCTCAGTGTTTCCCTAGGCCGGAACAGAGCAGCTTCTTATGCATAATATAATGCTGCTGTACCATCTTTCACATCTTTAGGAAGGCTACCAATAACAATACTGTATTTTCAGGGTCAAAGACTGTACTTGTTCAGGAATGCAAGATGTCAGAATGCATGAATGAACAATGAAGGACCTGGTTTAATACCCCAGGCTCCATTATCCTGCCAAAGTATGTATGACAGAATTATTGTGATAGAGAGAGATAAGGTTTTAATAGTAAACTTTTAAAGTAAATCTAAAACATTCCATTCCTGAAGACAGTTACTGAAGATGAAGGTGGATTTAAGCATTTTCTAACCAACCAACTTCATTAAATATTACATCAAAAAGTGCAACTTCTGCTACATGAAAATTCAACGCTCTTGTTATTACATTCATCCTTTAAATTACCGACTGCATCTTGTAAAGAAATCAAGAGGCAGGGATTTAGTTTTTTATCGGCAAATGTGTGACTCAAATCAGATCTCACTTTAGCACCTCAAGAAAGAAATTTGGCAGGGTCAGACAACGTTGTTAATGAGTATTGTGTGAGCACAGCCAATATTCCCAGAAGTGGGGAATGATAAGAAAGGACTGCAAAGGTCATAAGTCTAAAAAAAATAAATAAATTTTAAAATTACTACATTGTGTTTCTCCTGAATTATCACAACAATTCAGTTAAATAACAACACAGAAATAAAGAAAAAGAATAACTACATTCAGTCACTTATAACATTATAAACTATAAGTAAAATTACTGACTCTACCGGTGGTACTTCAGATCAATACTGAGGAGAGTGAGGGCAAAATTTGGTTTATGTAGATTTCCATCACCATAGCTAAAGAGTCAGTGTTAAGGCAGATCAAGAAAAATATGTTTCCGATTAAAAAAGACAAAAGCCCAAACCATGTGAATTATATCAGACTGTGGTGCTGAAGCCTATGAAATAAAACTACAGCCTACAGAGTGGTTATAATCTATTATCATCAGCAGAGTCTCCACTGCAAGCGCCAAAGATTTCTCGTAAAACACTTTTTTTCCCATTTTCACACCCAACTATGATTCTTCTCAGCCTAACCGTGGAATACTCAAATGAAAACACGTCTCTTTTGAAGTGAATACAGTGAAGCCTCAGTGGGATTGAGGAGTTTTCATGACACCCTTTTTTTCTGAATTTTCTTCTGTTAGTCTTTGCAAATGTTTAAAAAAAATAGTATTGGCCCACAGGAATACCCATTTTGATGCTCATACAGCCTTGGAAGGCTTGGTAGCTCTCAATATATCTGTTTTCAGAAACTTAACTCCTTCCTAACATGTTTTCTAATATACAGCAATTAACTCTTCATTGTGAGTTTTTTCTCATTTTTCGTTCCCTGAATCATTAGCTGGCTTCCTTTTGTGTCTTGCCATTAGACACCTGAATTGTTAGCCCTTTTTTTTTCCCTATGGATGCTCCATTTCTTTAGGAGTTTGCAAATAAGCCAAAAATAAAACATGTGAACTTGGAACCAGAGAGGGTCCAGCTGAGGGACAACAAGGATCATCTAGCTTCCACTGTAGAAATGAAGAGGAAGGGAGGAGAAGCCTGAAAGAAATATTTAGGAGCCAGGAATTCTAACATAGTTCTGAAATTTGGAAAATGAAAACCCCTCCATCCCATTTGTTTCTACATATCTGAAGAATTTTCCTGCTACTGAATGAAACTCATCCCTTGAAAAAAGAAAATTAATAAAGCTTTGTCACTGTTCATAAATTATCTCTATATTTCCCTTCTCTTTTCTGTGTTTTTAAATTCATTAACAGTTCTCCCATCCTCTCAGTTTCCAACATTTTTCTGTTCCATGCTATTTCTCTACCATGACATACTTTTTTTTTTTTTTTGTATTAAGAGTTAGTATCTTAAAAAGGCAGCTCCAAACACACATTGTGAAAGGGAATATATTTTCCTAAAAACACCGCTCAAAGTCATGACACTCAATACACTGAATAATGTTTACTTTCAATTTAGCAAGTTAGAGTTATACAGTTAAAGCTTTTAGATGTACTGGAGAAGAAGGGAAAGGGTAAGAATCATCGTCTTAATGAATCACACCAGGCACACCCTGCTGCCTGCCTAAGCATAGATGATTTTCAACAAACTGTAAGGCAAGGTTTAAATACAAATGAGGAGGTGTTAAAAAAACCCTTTAATTTACTTTAAGCCAGGTATTGCATAATTTAAAAAAAAAAAATAGTAAGGCTATCTGAAATAGTTAAAAGATACATTTTAAAAAACAGTCTTTTATTTTAGGGATGTTCTACTGTGAAGAGAAAGCAAGACGCTTGATTTTTACTAGGGTAAAGTCATGGAGTTTCATTCCCCTACTGACGAAGTGAAATGCAAGAAAATTCGATGAGGAGGAGGGTGCTGCCTTCACACACCTTAACCAAATGCTACAGTGGCAGTAGATAATGCATAAGCTGGGGAGAAGTGGAGGGTTTCTGAGAATACCAGGTCCTGTAGAAGAAAACAGATACCTGGTTACAGCAGCCACAAACTGCAGTCCACTGAAGTGGGGGTTCAGGTCATAGGAGCTATCAGGATATTACTGTACGTGTCGATATAGTATAACACTGCTGGAAGACAGAGGTTACTGATCCTCTTGTTATGAATTTGTACATTAGATGCATGATGCCTCTCCACCGGGACTGCTAAATGGCATGAGTTTTCTGCTTTTTTTCCTTCACACTATCCTAGTAAGTTTGAAAAGCTTATCTTGCTCAAATACTCATGGTTTGAGTTTGAGAAATTTTTTCTTTTTTTTTAATAGGAGCCTTCTCAAAATTATGCTATGCAAGTTCTCTCCCCTGCAAGGACTCTCTTCCATTCTCTGCTGAATACTCTGTATACAGTTAGTTTTCTGCAGCTTGCTTCCTCATGAGACAAAATTCTGGCAAAAAAAAACCAGGTCACTCATGAAGATTGTATGTTCATCATGATTATATGTTTAAGGAGTATTGTTCTTGAACACAAAAAAGAAAACGATCTACTTCATATTAATCTTAGCCTTTTTTTTTCAAATATCATAAAAATAAGAAAGGATATAAATTCTGTCCTGTCACCAATGACACAAGTAGTGCTTATTCTCAGGGCAACACTTTTGCTCAGTAGTTCCAGTCCTTAGTACTCAGATCAACAACTCAAAACAACAGCAGTGTCTTTGCTGCAGTTGAACAGAATACCTCCCAGTCCTTGTGTCCATGTCTCATGACAGCAACTCTCTCTTTTTCTCAAATATGGGCAACTTCCTTATATGGATATTTATAGATAATATGGCATTACACCAGCTAATAACTACACTAGATAAAGCAACTGAACAATCCAGCCAATGCAGTTAACTAAATAGCAAGACTCAGTTTGGTTTTTTGTTGGTTTCCAGTTTCCATTAGTACAAACTGCTCTTGCAGTCCAGAAAGGACAAACTATCTAAACAGGGGATGTGGAAACTTAAAGGCACAAACACATTCCAGCAAATGGCCTCTGCCTACCAGTGAAACAAGAGGATGCACTTATTCAGTATACTTATGAAGAATTACAAGTTTTAAAAACTGTCTCTTGTGAGTGTTGCCCAGGTAAGGGTAGCTGGCGATACATTTTTCTAGGACGGGTTTCTCTGGATTGGAAAGCGTTATCTGAGGCACTAAATTGAAGCTCACATATTTTCACACCAACTTGGGATGAATTTGAATATAGGGTTGCAATTTTTGTCTCAGCATCAAAGAATATAATTTCAGTTCTTCCTCAGGGAAATACAGAAAAAGCTATCAGAAGTTAATTTCTCTCTCATTACCCAGATCAGTCCACCGGACTGCTTAAAGAAAGAAAACAGAGATAACAGAGTGAGCTGCTGGGATTGTCATTCTGCATCTAGTTCAAATTTCTCCTGCTTAGGTTTTCTTATTTAAATGACAACACACTAGCCATAGCCAAGGTTCCTCTTTCAGATTATACACTCTTAATTTCTTCTCCACAGAAGAACATGTCCTCACTTTCTAAATAGTCACCATGATTCATTAATTTCCAGGCCAGAGTACCAGCAACGGACAAGATCCTTCTGAAGAATTCCAGGGACCTGTAGCACAGAGGGCAAGGAGAGAAAACTTGATATCCACTTACTGGTCCTTTCCAAAAGAATATAACAGAAAACATTACATGAAATTTGGAAGACAACAAACTATCAGTGCCTGAAGGATGGATGTCCCATAGAAAACTGAATAGTAATACACCAGTAAAAAGTTTAACTTCTCTAACATTTCATTCAATAGTGTTTTTTCCTAAACCTACTTAACAAATTCTATTTTTGCCAAAGAACCTCTTATCTTTTTACTGTGTCTCTTACCATCAAAATTGTATGAAGACTTGCCAATTGATATCAGAACCTGTAATTTCATATCCAAGGTTATTCTTCTACTGCCAAATTTATATTATTCCTGGGCAAAAATAAATGGCTTGCACAAACAAACCAGCTTTCTCATACAGTCATGGCTGCATTTCAGGGTCATAACTGACCCTGTGGACAGCTACTTGAGTTTCACTGCAGTGTCTGTCTTAGCTTTGAATCTCAGTTGCAGAAGGAGCTATGAATCCCATCTTGAAGAAGGAGTGGCAACTGCAGACAGCAACAGAGCTTTCCACATCTCATCCTTCTCTACTTCAACCACCAAGAAATAATTGTGAGCAATGCATCTACAATGATTTAAATACTTGGATTTACAGTTGAAATTTGTTTTTACAATCCTTACTTTCAACAGAAGCTCTACCATGGGTAAAAACACCTCTGTAGCAGTTAGGCAGGCAAAAGAGCCTGAAAAAAAGAGAAATGCAGGGGTGGCCAGATAAATTTTTAGAGACGGGATCTATGCAGTCATTGACAAATAGCTGATGGAACAGAGCATTAATTAGGTATTAGCAATGGAGCTGCTCTGTTGCTTTTGCGAAAAGACAGAGATCTGCTGGCAGTGCAGCAGAAAGAGCCTCTACAAAACTTTTAGTGTGTTCTTCATCATTGTCATCAAATTCCTCTAAAGGTTCACACCCTTCAAAACAACATCAGCACTAGTTCCTCCTCTCCCATAGATCTCTGCTTACAACCTATAATATCAGTCTATCAGTCTAGATGTTTCAATTATAAGCAGCATCCCCATATCTCAAAATGTTTTCTTATATTTAATCCACTAGAGGATTTGGGGGACATTATAACAATATCTGAAATTCTAACAATATATTTTCAAACACAGTACTTATCATTGTTGGCAGCAAAAGACAAGAAATAAGTGTTCAGGTGTAGCAAAGTATTTTTCAAATTTTTGCTTGATCTTGGTCTGTCTGCTCAGGTGATATGCACATTTTATAACAAGGAAAAATATCCTACTCTACATCCATTTTCCTAACTATGAACAGCCAAGGATTCTGACAAAAAACACAATTAATCTCTGATGAGTTCAGACTACTGAAAAGCTCATAATACCTTCTTTCCAACATGGCAGACATTTACACTGGAGATAACAGTGATGGTAAGGTGCTCGTAGCAGGCTTTTTTTGTGCTTGTCTTTTTTTACGGCTTTGGTCACACCAATAAAATTTTAAAATCCACTACAGTCTTTGGACAGCAATAGTTTAAAACAACAATTAAATGAGCTGGCATATTTATGAGACACTCAATGCTATCTTGTTGAATATAAGTTAACATTAGCATTCATACATAAACAAAAGCTAGAGAGGATAACATTAGCCTTCCAAATGATGCAGTGATTTTTATATGTAATGTCAAGCTTCAATGGGTATTTCTTTTAACTCTATCAATTGCATTAATAATGTAAGTTGTAATCTAACTGTATTTTTGGTGAGAACAGGAATATCTTGTTTATATAAAAATAAGTTATTTGAAACTTCCATATCCAAAATCTCAGTGACCATCCACATATACTTAGTACAGTGTAAAGGTTCTTAGTTGTTTTAAAATATTTGGTTGCATATTATGTAATGTCCCTATAACAAAATGGAATCAATTATATTATATTTAAACTACCCTTATAGTTCCAAAACCTGTTAGTTAAAACACAGGCTTATTTCTCATCAATGCCTTCATTCTCCCTCCACAGAAATGAAAAACCTATGAAAGACTGACATTTTCCTGCTTAGCTTAAAAATTGAATTCCTATTAAATTAATCCAAATGGAAAACAGAAAATATAGGCTGTAATATACAAGTCAGTTTTATGTAACCAAAATTGAGTTAATCTCAGCTGCTTCTTCTCATGTTCTGAAGCAATCCTCTGTCCCTACTTACTTAATATTTTGGGTGTTCCTAATAACACGGCTGCAAACATTGCAAGATTTTTCATATTTTACTTCAGACTTCAACAAATGGGCTTGCCTCATGTATTCACTCTCTGAAAGTTTCTTCCTGAGATTATTCATAGTAGTAACAACATGTTCACACTGAGTGCAAGCGCTAAAGGCATTTTCTTAGACTGTAATGGAGCCTAACCTAGAGAAACTTGAGTAATTCATTGGGGAAAACAGGATAATCAGTCCTAAAACAAGCCTGCTTAGGTCAGTTTGGGGATCCTAGCAATGCATGTCATTACTCAGGGCTAGCACACCATGAGACCACCAACATATTTCATAAAACTGTTGGAGGGCAGTAACGAGTGGTGTCCCTCAGGGGTCAGTACTGCGTCCAGTCCTGTTCAATATATTTATCAATGACATGCATGAAGGGATAGAGTGTACCATCAGCAAGTTTGTTGATGACACAAAACTGGGAGGAGTGGTTGACACGCCAGAAGACTGTGCCGCCATACAGTGTGACCTGGACTGGCTGGACAGTTGGGCAGAGAGAAACCTTATGAAATTCAACAAGGGCAAGTGTAGGGTGCTGCACCTGGGGAGGAATAACCCCATGCAGCAGTACAGGTTGGGGGCTGACCTGCTGGAGAGGAGCTCTGTGGAAAGGGACCTGGGAGTCCTGGTGGACAACAGGACAATCATGAGCCAGCAATGTGCCCTGGTGACCAAGAAGGTGAATGGCATCCTGGGGTGCATCAAGAAAAGTGTGGCCAGCAGGTCAAGGGAGGTCATCCTCCCCCTCTACTCTGCCCTGGTGAGACTGCATCTGGAGTATTGTGTCCAGTTCTGGGCTCCCCAGTTCAAGAAAGACAGGGATCTGCTGGAGAGGGTCCAGCAAAGGGCTACAAAGATGATTAGGGTACTAGAACATCTCTCTTATGAGGAAAGACTGAGGCACTTGGGTCTTTTTAGTCTAGAGAAAAGAAGATTGAGGGGGGATCTTATTAATGCTTACAAATACTTAAAGGGAGGGTGCCAGGGGGATGGGAACAGTCTTTTTTCAGTGGTGCCCAGGGATAGGACAAGATGTAACGGGCACAAACTTGAACATAGGAAGTTCCGTCTTAACATGAGGAGGAACTTCTTTACTTTGAGGGTGGCAAAGCACTGGAACAGGCTGCCCAGAGAGGTTGTGGAGTCTCCCCCTCTGGAGACATTCAAAACTCACCTGGACGCTGTCCTGTGCAACCTGCTGTAGGTGACCCTGCTGTGGGAGGGGGTTTGGACTAGATGATCTCCAGAGGTCCCTTCCAACCCTGGCCATTCTGTGATTCTGTGACATCAGGTGATGGCAGTGATTCTGAGTCACCTGCTCATTAAACCAAAATAAAAAAATAAAACACAAAAGGTGGGGGTTTTGCAATTTAAACTGATGCTGTGGCATGTTTTGCATATTTACCCTGTGCAGAGCTCAGGAGAGGTTCAACCACTTCTAAAAGGGTCAGTGTCCATTTATCAGTGTGTTTGAGCATGATCAGGAGCAGACTGGAAAACCAATCAACAAAACAAAGTCTTTAATATAATGACATGTATTTTCTGCATTGAAAATATGCCCCCAAAAAAATGTAGATCAGAAATATGTGAACAAAAGTATGCATTACGGAAAAGAACATACAGTATCATAAACTGAAGGCTTGCTACTCTTCTCTCTGCAGTCATCATGCAGTAACTATAAGAAATCTGAAACTTTGCCAAGCTTTATCTCTAATATAATACAATCTGCCAGTAGAGCCAAATTAAATTTTAAGAAAAGATCAGGAGCAACACATAACTAAATCTTTCATCTTGAGGACCACACTTTACACCACAAGTTCTCATGTCAAATCTCCTAGGGTAAAAATGAGCTCTCTATAGGGATCTTCACTTAATTTTTTTTCGTTTATTCTTGTTGAAACTTCTAAAACCAAAATCAACATAAGGCAACTATAATCAGACAAAAATAGAAATCTTTCATTAGCAAACGAAACATACAATGAATGTAATAGTATTCATTTGACTACATGTTCCAAAGAAAATTCCTGTCACAATCTGCACTGCCATTAATTGCAGACTCATGTACCTCATTCAGATGTGCCTGCACACTTTTAAAATATTTACATGCATTAAACCCACAAGCAATGAACAACAACAACAACAACAAAGGACTTCTGGCTCAGGAAACGGATGATGATTACATTGAAATGACTTCAATACCTTTCCTTGCTATAGATTGAGGTATGTCAAAACTCACCTACAGGAGGGAATCTGTGGTACTATGCTGCATCCAGCTGTGTACAACTTCCACTGGGGTTGCTGCTCAGAGAAGCTCTGATGGACCCACGTCTGCCATCAGGTGGGCAGTGAATATGACACAGCTCACACATGCGTGCCTGCCATACCACTAAACACACCAGAAATTCATTCTTATTACAGAATCCAGCACATGGGACAAGCTTTAAGATATTGACTAATTTAAAGATTTTGTCTTTGTCTAGCTAGGCAGGTCTCACAGGTTAAGAGAGACTTATAAGGCTTATAAAGCTTCTTTGCAACTCTCATTTATCAGTATCCTCTACTTATATTTACAGCTTTTGGTGAAAGGTAATAACCTCTGGAATCTGTACAGAACTTGGTCCCTGTTATAAAAAAAAAAATAATGGACTCTACTATAATACAAATAAACAAGAGCTGGGATTAGCTCATACAATGCTTTCTCAACAAGAAATACCATTTCTTTGTATAGATACACTTACTGTCATTTTAAAATGTAGTAATAGAATTTTACCTTTTAAAATAACCCTTCTCACTTAGTATTGCACCAGCATAGCAATTATAACAAGCCAGCATAGCATCACATTACTGACAATAAAATTTTATTCATTACCTTTATTGTCACATGTAGGAGGAATAACAAAATGCATGAAATATAAAAAAGATTTTTAAAATGCAAATCTAGGCAATCCAAAGTTGCTACTAATGGCAACTCTAATTTTATCCACTTATATAAATACATTAACATAATAAGATGTCATGTGGTACAAGACAGGGTGACACTGTGGCATTGTGCTAACAGAGCCCAGCACAATCATGCCGATTCACACTTAGTTAAGGCTGACATTTATGAGAGAGATGCAATTCTTCTCTCAACCACATTGCTTCAACACCATCCCATCTCCTGTC
The DNA here is from genome assembly GCF_965231255.1 of Vanellus vanellus. Lineage (NCBI taxonomy): Eukaryota > Metazoa > Chordata > Aves > Charadriiformes > Charadriidae > Vanellus > Vanellus vanellus. Next base: position 25,833,230 of record NC_138908.1, read on the forward strand.
TCCACTACCACTTGACACATGCCTACCAACCTATATGACCCAGGAAAATGAAATGTGCTGCTCAGATACGTGCTCAAATAACATTGCCAACCAGCAGAAAAGCATGTCAGAAAATACCCTGGAAAGAAACAGTAACACACTTCAAGTGCAAGAGAGAGACCTTACCACGTTGTAGCTCTGTGTGATATATATTAGGCAGCTCAATGAAGTAACATGTGAAATTTAGGAAGCCTCTCCACACTTCCTCAGGACAGAAACACAAGAAGAGTTAGCCCTTTGACTCCTAATGCCAGTGACAACATGAGGAAGGGTGTCCATTTGACTTGCCCGCATGACAGGGGATGTTTAGATTGGATATTAGGAAAAACTTATTCATGGAAAGTGTTATCAAACATCGGAACAGGCTGCCCAGGGAAGGGGTTGAGTCGCCATCCCTGGAGGTATTTAAAAGGCATGTAGACGTGGTGCTTAGGGACACGGTTTAGTGAGGTTAATGGTTGGACTCGATGATTTAAAGAACTTTTCCAACCTAAATGATTCTATGATGCTATGATGACTGTATGCAGTAGCCCTTCCCAGCATGACTTAACATAACCTGTTATCACTTCCAGGTCCTTTGAAGAGGAAGGAAGATGAGTTTGTGTGATGCAGCATCTGAGACTGAATTTTTAATTGGTTGGAAAAAAGTACTGAGAAAGTCAGATAGTACTGACATGAGGTCTGAAACACGTTACTCAGATCACTGGAACTCCTTTCAGAGTAGAGATTCAAAGCCAGGTAATCAGTGGTAGCACATGTTAGCCCACAGGTAACTTCACTCATTGTGGTGTAGTAGTAATAATAACAAGAATAAGAATAAGAATAAGAATAAGAATAAGAATAAGAATAAGAATAAGAATAAGAATAAGAATAAGAATAAGAATAAGAATAAGAAGATCTAAGGTTTGGTAATTAAATAACTTGTATCTCTGTTTATATAGAAGAAAAATTATAGACATCCTAGTTTAGAAAATGTTGTCTCAGTACTCATTTGTCAGTTAAAACATGGGTGACAGCCTCAAGCTACTGTTCACTCCATGTGGAGTTTTCCATTTTTAGTTAATTATAAACAAATCAAATTACTGTATGATTTTTTAGAGTCTCAAAGACAAAGGTATACCAAAATTGGGACTAAATCCCCTGTCAGTACAACTAGTGATAGTTATAATGACTATAGTTATTGAGATGGCAGTCTAATACTGTCCATGTGACTGCTGTACATTTCAGTGATAAAACTGCTTTATGTTATACATGCAGCACAGGATGGTATTAAATCACCTGCAACATAAATAATAAGGAAATCACCTTAAAGAGGATGGGGGGCATTGCATCCTGGTGAAAGCTGATAAAACACACCCTCCTGATGGAAGAAGGAAAAAGGTGTTACCAGGCATATTGTGGAGAAGGAGACACCGTACTCTGAAACACGTTACTATTAAAGTTATAATACACACAAATATTCCAGTGGTATAAGATCTGCTGCATGCACCAGTGTTAAATGTTGTAGCAAGCCCATATTAATAAAATTTTCACAAAGGCCAGGGAACTGAGAAGCAGGCTGGTGTTGAACAGCTCCTTCCAAAATAAGCAGTAATTGAAAGACTGGGTATTAGAATTAAATTAAATATTATTCAAATAGACTGAAATTAAATGTTATTCAAATTAAACTGATTACGTATATTAAAAACATGAAATGGAATTGTCAAATATTGGAATAAAAATACCACCAAAAATGTATAAACAAAAAGCTTTGTTAACTCTGCTAACTGTGAACAATGTTTGTAAAGTACTAGTGAAATCCTAACACACTACCAACCTAAAGGAGAGAAATTTTAAAAGTTCACATTTCAGATCTTCAGATTCAAGTAATTTTCTAAAGACTTTCTCTTCTAAAGCATTCAGTGAATTGTCGCTATAGTTTTTAAGAAAAGGAAACTCCTTTGATAACAGAAAAATAAGATTATATTGAGGTTAAACTTCTTACATGAAAGAGGACAACCAGGGCAAGACTACCCCAGACATTACTTGCTATTTCACCTCTCTCTGTTCTATACACTCCAGTCCAATTCCAATGTCATTTTCAGATGACTTAGGGATTACAAATACACTATTTTATGCCTTTATTCAAGTGCCTGTTATCTGCAACACTCTGGGAACTCCTGAAATGCCACTGAAACACCATGCTAAGCATTTGTTTAGGAGGAGACTTTCTTCTTAAGAACTGAGACATGACTTTCTATTCAAGGAAGGGCTTAGTGCTGTGAATGAGTCTCTGAGAAATCAGAAGTCATGGTCTGAAGCAGTATGCTTTTAACTGCTGCTGTCTTTCTTCATACTGTGCAAATTTCTCTGTCATGGTTCTGTGTCTCTTTCAATAGACCCTATAGAGCCTACAGTAAATGAAGCAACCATAAATGCTACTGACTTTCGTTGCCTAATGGCACTGAAAAGCACACAGTTTTGGTACCGGGAACCATGCCTCCTTCTACAGAATAATGAAAATGCACCTGAAGCCACTAAAAGCAAGAAACTTAACATAGCAGGAAAGCAAGCAAATAGAAAATAAATAATATTTTTCTTTGAACTAGAAAAGACTCTGCAGTTTCTATTCCTCTCATATTCTCTACATTAGACATTTTTTCTCTTTCCCTTGCTTCTTCTGTCCATCCAAGAAATGTAAACAACAGTTGTTATGGACAAGCACAGAGAACAAACAAGATTCTCAAGACTTGTGACAACGCCTTGCAAAAGATCTTTTATCCTGCAAAATTGCGTTTGTGGCTTATAGAGGGACCTCAGAACTTGAGCAGGACAAGACATTTTATTATGTCAGGGAATAAGTATATCCTCAGAGCTTACTGGCATATTAAAACAAGCACTAGCTGTTTAAAATAATTTAACCAGTGTCTCTGATTTTGTTTTCTGCCTACTACAAAATTAAAGAAATTTCTAGCATACCCCTAAACTATTATTTGCAGGGAGATTTAAGCTCTGTTTTCAAGATGATAAGCAACTGCGAAGCGATAACCAATCCTTGGCATCCTTTGCCTCCCATCTTTGTTCTCCAATAGAGAAAAGATGCTCTTTGTAATGAGTTTTTTCCCTCCTACCAGCCCTCAGTGGTATCCAGGGAAAACAGTAAATTAAAGGTTGTTCCTGTGAATTACTGAGCACTTCCAACCTGGCTGAGGCAAAAAAGATTTATACTATGAAACCATGGCTCTTTGCAGCTTGTCTGTACTGTATACATTGTCTGGCACAATAAGATATGTCTCTCAAGCTTTCTCTCTCTTTTAGATAGCCTATAAAGGTCAGAAAAGCTAAATCTAAACATAATGGCATGGAGAAATGTCTCTATTGCTGAGTGACTACTAGCTGACTATAACAGCACCAGTTTAATAATACAAAACAAAATTACTCAGACCATAAAGCCGACCTACAATGTTCAAACATGAAGCAAAGAAATAAGTTTCAAATTAGATTCCGTTTACTCTATGAGATAAACTAGTTTCATTTTCATTTGAGGTAAAGCAGTCAACTCTTGTCTAACTCCAGCCTTGTAAAGCTGGAAGGAAAATGTCTGGCTGCAATGTAATTTCAATAACAATATCTGCTGTATCAAACCAAGTATTTAATTCTGATGTGTACCACATGGCATAAGCAGAAATATTAAACTATGAGATTATTCAGGCCTTAGTTTATAATAATTATGCACTCCCTTGAAGTCCATTTTGATAAGGACCTTTGTCATTCCATGAAGACTGAAGGACTATTCATGCTTTTTTAGTTGTATAAAGTTAGAATAACATTGCTGAAGTCAAAAGAGATGATGCAAGTTGATGTGTGCCAGCACAGGGCCATGGGACCGGCTCCCCCCTGCTGTGTGGCTCACACAGCTAGTCTCATATCTGGAGCGACTGTATATCCTTATGTTTCAATGGCAATACGCACTTTCCTCAGATGTGGGTGGTGACACAAGGTCTGAGGACATCAAAATTAGACCACTGCATTGTGACAGGATATGTGACAGAAACTGTGTTCTCTTTAAAGATCCTGAAATCTATGCTCTGAAATACACCACAAGAATGCCTAAATGATGTGCTGATGCTGTTGGGGATCTCTCTAATTTTGGATATGTTAATTGAATTTGGATGTGTATAGTCACCTGCCGTAGGTGAATCACCTGCTGTAGGTGACCCTGCTCTGTCAGGGGGGTTGGACTAGATGATCTCCACAGGTCCCTTCCAACCCTGACCATTCTGTGATTCTGTGACAGAAGAGGCACATAAGGTATATGAGAAGGACATGTTACCTTGGGCACAACGCAGTGGTAACAGGGCCATAATGCTTCTGGCATCTGACTAGTATCTTAGGATTGAGCTAGATCGTGTTTGTAGACAAACTAGCTCATTCACAAGCAGCACAGGTGTCTCTGTGTAACCAAAACCCTGAGGTCTGTTGGGGGTGCAGGGAGAGAAATTCTATCACAGTTTTTCTATTTCTTCTCCTACCAATAATTTTCGTCATCAACACTAAAATTGGTGTGGTGTGTTAAACTCACAAGGATGTTTTGATAGCACACAAAAGTCCTTTTCTTCTTTTGTTGCTTTCTACTGCTCACAGCCTACATGCACACCTGAGTTAATGGTACTGTAAAGCCTGAATAGGTACATGCTTCACAAATAACACATTAAACTATGGTTTGGGGCGAGAAATAACCTGACACAAACTTATCAGCAAAAGCAAGAAAATAATCTCTCTTAGAATAAATCCTTAAACCCTGTAGTAAAAGAAGTATAAAATGGAGACAGAGATAGATTTTGTGTTCTAAAAATCTATACACCATGTTAAATACTTAGATTAGGAATTGTTTCACAAGGTCAACACAAATTATGGCACCTACTCTGCTTTTGCTGAATGTCCTTAACTCTGTTGTGCTCAAGTTCCCAAGGAAGATATAACAATATCACACTGTGCTGAGGTTAACACAAGTGGAAATAGAAATAGAAAGCCCTTCAGACATAAATGAGATAATATTACACAACTTTAAATTTGCTTCACAAATTGAGTAGTAGAGTGCTTTGGTTTGGTTTGTTTGTTGTTTGTTGTTTTTTTTTTTTTTATGATGGCCATGTAACAAGGGAAATGTCACTTCATGCCTTTTATTGACAACTTGTGAAGATTATCAGAGGTGGGGGTTTCTTCATTTTATTTTTTTATTATACAGTGATCAAGCTACTTGCCCAGCCTGGCTGCCCACAGAATGAGTACAAGTGATGAGCACCATTATAGAAGCATCCTTACAGGGGAAGGAAAAGCAAAAGACTGGGAAAGTAATTTCCTGAAAATGCTGTACTCTCAGGAAAACCACCCAGAACTGCAGACACCTGACAACATTTACCGCTCTACTTTATTGCATATATGGATACTTGTGGCACTACCAAAGGGTTTTCAGAGACCAGGATGAGCTATTCAGCCTCTTGCTTACTGTAGAAGATCACAAGCCTGATTTTGAACAAGCAGAGAAGAAGCCACAAAAAACTAGCCAACAGTTATTATCCATACCTTAACTAACACCGCTTGCAGTGTCAGTTCTGATCTAATTTAGTTTGACTCATTCTGGGTGGACCCCAGTGACTTAATGTGGAATTACATCTGATAGACACTGGCAACAGTGAGAACAATGACAAGAACAAAGTTTTCTTATACCATTTATACAGTAAGTTTGACCAAGCAATTTTCTGAGAACACTGCTCAGATACCACAGGGTCTTTCTGCTTCTAGATATATGCTTGGGTTTATTTCAGCGGTGTCCTGGTTTGAGCGACACAAGATTAATTTTTCTATCAGTAATTCTACTTTTCAGTGAGGTGTCTCCTAATGTTTGGGAAAACTGCATTTTTAGAAGACTCTAGTGTCTTAATTTGTGAAAATATTTAATTTATAGCCAGCTATGGTATGTGGGTTTCAAGGTGTCAGCGTTTTCGAGTTAGCCAGGTTCAGGGACAAGTAGCAAGACCTGAGCACTTGAACCAAGCCGGCCAACAGGATTATTTCATACCATGAATGTCACATTCAATATAAATTATAAAGTTTGCTGAGGAGTTCTGTCTCTCCCTTGATGGCTGCCATCCTGAGAACTTGCCAGTGTTGGACCCCTGTGTCCTTCTCTTCCTCCCGAGGCTGTGGCGTTCACAGTGTCCGACACTTGCTGTCCACTGCTGGGAATGCACAGCTTCCTACTGATAGAATTGGCTGAGTATAATCCTTGTATGTTCAATATTGTTTCTTTAGTGTTGTTAATGTTAATTATTTAGTATTATTCTACTAAATTTGTTTATATTTCAACCCTCAAGTTTCCTTGTTTTTCTCCAATTCATCTTCCTGGCTGGGGAGGGGTCATTAGGTGATAGAATAATAGTCTAAATGACAAGTTATTGTGGGTTCCTCAATCCATAACAAGCAGAAAAAAGGATTCACAGAAATCAAGACCAGAAAGGACACTGTATTATACTTCTAGACTGGCCTCCCATATATTACATATGTACCTGCAGCATGCCCAAAAACCTTATCTAAAATTTGTTCCCCAGTTAAACAAAATTCAGTGTATTCTAAGGTAAGAAGAGGAGAAACCAAGATGCCATTTAACCCCCAGACCTCTGCAAATCGAAGGACATGGTTAGGTCACGCAGGCTGAGAGGACCTCAAGAGGGAAGCCAAATCTTTTTTATTGTGGAGGCAAAATGAAATCTTCAGGTCCCTGCAACTCACTGGGCAGCAAACTCCAGACCATCCTCCACAGTGGGCAGCCTCCCCAGTTCAGTATCCTATTTCCACATGCAATAATCTTCAGTGCTTCATAATATTCTAATTTCCTAATGATGTAGCACTAAAGCAGACAGATTCTTGATGTCTGGAAAGTATATCAAGGAAATGTAATACAAAAGAGGCAAAGAACAGAAGTATTTTCAAACTTTGCATTGTTCCAGACTGGCTGCCTGACTGGAATGAGTTTTTTTATCTGCTCGCTTCCAGAGAGGTACGAGCTCTGAAATCCATTGGGTTCTCAATCAGAGAGGCTGAAAAGACCAACGGCAGTCATGCCATTTTCTATTGAATTAAAGTCTACCCTAGAGTCATCCCAGGGCACAAACATCACCTGTGCCATAGCCAAGGTAGATTCTGTACTGTACTGTGATTGAAATTATCTGAAAAATCAAGCCTGCTGGATTCCAACAGATCCCTGCAGCAGAAAGTATACCTGGTCAGTGCTCGCAATAGAAGATTGCCTGCTCAGTTCTGTACCCAACCTGAGGTCTAAACTCCTTTTGTATGCCTGTATAGTTATATGAATTTCTAAAATCTTGTTTACCAAATCCTGAACTGTTGGAGGACTAGACACCTTGCCAATAACCTGCAATTTCCCAGCTGTGTCCAGAAAGGCAAGTGTGCTCAGATGGCTCGCTCTGTAAGGATGTAAACATAAGGGGCAAGTACGTATACATGTAACAGAAGGTTCTGTAGGTGTGGTTTCCTCCTGAAGCTAAAAAGCTTAATCATTTCTGTCTCACATTTATGTATTTTACCATTGTCAAGGCAAGGTATAATATATCTCCAGTAAAATGTTTTCTTAGCAAGGGTTGAGGATTCAGGACTCCACTTAATATCTGACATGTTTATTAAGAGAGTCTGTTGTACAGGAGAGGTTATAGAGCTCTACTATCATTTTGAGAGAAATCCTATATTGGATATATTTGTGTATGAAGACATTAATGATGGTTGCTTTAGAAATGTGTGATAATAAAAGGATAAAACAAAGCAATTCTGGCAGTACCTGTTAGGGGAAATTTAATATCAAAGCTTGTGTGATCATATAAGGCACAAAGTTGAAAGGCTAGTGATTGTAATCACCTAGGAAGATTAAAAAACCCTGCTATTTCACAGAAAGGCACTACTGCTTAGAGTGCTATTGTTAATACAAAATTGAATTTTTGAGGAAAAACACTATTGACATGACTATGAAATTGCTGACAGCCATTCAGAAAACTCAAACGGTATACAGCTTTCTAAAATTATTTTTTGGAAGGGGACAGAGAAAATGATCTAATGAAATCTTTTTCACCTCTAATTTATCTTGTATAAAAATATATTTGCCTATCTAAGGAAAGCAGTTGCTTTCCACACATACAAGTTATTTTACAACATAAACATGTATTAAATACTTCCCTGAATACAGTCCACATTTTCCTCGAGTTATTTTCAACTGGAAACCTTCAAAATTCCCTAATTATTCTACCTCTGCCAAGGCTCTAAGTAACCTCATCAAAGGCAAGTTTATTCCCAGATTCAAAAACATTTTGCAGGGTCATTTTTTGCCTTTGCCTTCAGAATTGCTCAGACTGAGACAGGTCTTCAAAATCTTTCCACTGGGGAGTTTTCCCCTAGATCCCATCATGAGGTTTCTATTCTCTTTCAAGCTCTAAGCAACGAATACTGATCTATCTCTTCGAGCAACATGAATCACAAAAGCAAGGCACTAACATATCCTGGATGAGCCCAGATTTGTCTGTTGCATGGTATTACCTACTCTGTTTATGCTTTTAAAAATAAAAACAGTTTTTGCTTATGTAAAATACATCAATTCTCCAAATCTTTACCTTTATATGGAAGCAATGACAAAATTTTGCACTTTTATCTGTTTAAACCCCAAAGGTGTCACCTGTTAAAAGCCTGGAATAATAGGCATATTTAACATGCTTGTTAGTAATTTTTACTGCAATTATTACTTTAGTACTTCTTAGTACTTTTTATTACTATTATTACTCACAATAATTTTTACTGCAAACATTGTCACGGTGAGTAGATCATGCATCAGCTACAAAATATAGACATTCCTATTCATTGCAAATGGGAGCTAAAAATGGAAAGTATCACGCAGGTGGAGATATTGCTGTACATATATATATATTGATCTGCAGCTGGATTGCTCACTTAGGGTTAATACTAAAAGAAATCTTCAGGTGAGAGTAGCAAAATTGAAAATACAATGAATGGAATACACTTGTATTGTCACACTGCAATTTTGATAAGCCACGCTTTTGCTCCCAGTGGACAGCCTTTCTCAGAGTTCAGATCTTTTGAGCAACTGAGGCCTTAAGGTACATTTCTTGAGTATTGATTCGACTGTACTAATTGTGCTTATGGCAATGTTACCTACATCAGTCTGGGGTCTCCCTTTTCTTTCATTTGGGATGCTTGAAAATACCTCCTGGCATCGCTGTTTGACATATCTTTACTGAAGAGGAGTTCTCCTTTTCTCTTCTCAAATGGACTACTGCTGAGCAAACAGACAGCTCTTTCTCATTTCCTTTCATGCGGTGATAGGAAGGCAGTCATACAAGATGACAGATTTAGTTTTATCTTCTGCTTGGTGACAAAATCAGATTTATAATTAACTCTATTTTTTCCACAGGGAAAGAAATCATCTGAAGTGTTCTTTTCCTTATAGGGCAAAACCAATTAGCTTTAGTCTAAAATTACAATAGGAAAAGAAAATGTTTTTCCCTTCAATAATGATGAAACAAGTATGCACTGGGTAATACAGCTCCAGTAGCTGTGCATTTTGTTGAATATTCTACAGATGTCTTCCCCTGCCTTGAGTGTAGCAGGGGAAAGTGAATGAAAGGGTGACTTTCCACATTAACAAGCTATTTTAAAGGGGAAAAATACAGACATACCACCATACACATATTTGTAAAACCATCCACACATCCTGTCTACAAGGGAGGCTCCTCTAAACTTGGTTTCTTTTATATCTGGCTCTCTGTTTCATGTTCTTTCTATTTCTGTTCTTTGTTCATTCATTTTAATCTTTCTACCCATTACTTAAGTAGTAAGAATTTGAAGGACTGTGCATTGCTGGATAACTGAATAGCTGTTGAAACATTTCAAAGCACAGCACTCAGCAGAGGGACATAGATTTCTCAAAACAATTTATGATCAAAATACTTTACTAGCAAGAAAAGAGGAAAATACCTGTGAGTTAAAACAGAAAGCAAAGGATATATGAGCACTGCAACAGATAAGCTACAGAGTAGAAGACTTAAGTTTTGACTTTCCGTAGTAATACTAGACTCTTCTAGGATGATGTGGTAAGGTGTAACAATGGTGAGGCAATTGTGTCCTAAATGTCAACATCAGCTCAGGTCCATGTTAAGAAGCTGTACAAGCATGGATAATCACCTTCAATATGATGTTGTATTAATATTCTTACCATGCATGATGCTAAATCTTAGATGATCAAGCACAGAATGGAGACTTATTTTTCAGAGGTTCTCACAGTTATTCTGTGGGATACCGACCCCCATAACTGTGGAAAAATGCAGTATGCTCTAAAAAAATTACTCTGGAAATCTCCTGAGGAGCCTCTGGTGAACTTAAGAGTCATTTGTGATTACCTTGATTTATTACGTCAGTTCAATTACCTGTGGAATAGGAACTATCTGCACTCCATATAAAAACATCATGGTCTTGCCCTTATAGGCTGAAAGTATTTGAATATGTTTGAAGAAGCTTCAGATAAGTATTTAAGTGTTTCACCAAATTCACAGGAAGCTATAAACAATTTGCAATTTACATATCATTGGTAACTAGTTTTTATTTTATAACCCACACTTCTATCCCTTGTTTCAGAGCTCCTCATTTAGCTCAAAACATTTTGTATGACATTTTCTAGATGATATGCCTAACAGAGTATTGAGGCCTACAAAAGGTACTCATAAAACCATATTTCCCTCTGAGATTGAATACAGCAATTTACATTCAGCATAAAGCAAAAATATCTCCAAGGTCAAAAGGGATTTCTTATGCTTATATACTTCAAGTAGCCTGAAGTAAAGAATGTGGAAGAGTGTGCAGAAGAGGGAATGACACAATGTCAATTACATACACAAAGGTAGAAATTAGAAAGTGCTTAACAATTTGTTTTTCCCCAACAATAACAATGTACCTGGAAATGCTTGAAGACAAGATGAATAAACTTTGCCATTGTTTATAAACTAGCACTGTTTCATTATAGAAAAATCTATTTCATTCTAAATTAAAGTAAGGAGTGTTTGCTCCTTATTCTTGAATAAAGGATTATTCATGAAAAAGCATTATTTGTACTGTTGATTATACATAACACCTGTGTAGTACAATTGTCAAAGTACTTTTCAAAGGAGGCAAGATCCATTATTCTTGCTTTACACCTGGAACACAAACAATGAGTAGAAAAATCTTGGCTTACATTTTCAAAATTTAATGCTAATCTTGGGTTCCTCCAATGTCTTGTTCAGCCTGAGGTCCTGCACCTCCTGCTCAGTACTCATTTACTTGTTCTACCTTTACTTCTGGGTTTGCTAACTGCAGACTGACACACTGTTTTAGCAATTTTTCTAATCCACCTGTTAATATTTGGTCTTGGTGCAGAAAGACAGTCCAACTGCTTCCATACTCCTCAGCAAACAAGGACATGTTTCCTGATTCCACTGATCTCATGCCCCAAGATCCCACCCAAGACATTTAGGAGGAGACAGCAGTGAGGTTGTGCTATGGCATTATGCCCTAGCTCTGATTAGAGGTTGAATTTCACCATGAGTCCCCAAAATGCCATATTCATTCAGACTGGATATCTGCCCCTGTGGATTTAAAAAAGAAAAAGTGCTCACAGTCAAAAATCGTATAATATGGTCAGTTCAGTCACAGACCTGATATATTCCTTCCAGGCTTGGAAGAAAGAAATGTTCTTCAGCAGGTGAGGAAACACTGATAAAACTGCCAGTGGCCACTGCGGTGGCACTCCCAGCTTTTAAAATTTACCTTCATTGCAACAGATTCTGTCATGTCTAAGGAGAATAGCCAGCGACACAATTGACCACTATTCACTGTCTCTCCAGTATTTCCTCCAAATTCAAATGCATTTTCTCTAGAGTGCATAGCATGAGTAGGTATATTTATCGTATGCTCTTATATCATCCATATAAGCAAGTTCTTCCTTGCTTAGAAAGGGAGGTACAATTTTTTAATCAGAAAAAGTCTGAAGTCACACAAGGCTGCATAAAACCAGTGTACCCTGACTTATATAGGCAGCTTCTTGCAAACTCTCGGCCTTGAAGACACTAAAAAAAAAGCAAAAGAAAACACAAACTACTAAAAAATCCTTCAAAGTCAGGTACTAGCTTCCCTGTTAATACACTTGACCCTTGTAATAGAGATGATGTAAGTCCAGCAGTGATTTTTGAGCATCCTAAAGATGGCACTGTCACAAATCAAAACAGAAAATAATCCAACCCAGTAACATGAAGGACTTTTATTATTAACTTTATGTACAGATTTTTCCTTGAGATTACACTTCTTCAAATGCGGCTGTTAAAAAAGAGCTTCAGTGGTCAATGGAAATCTTTGTCTGAGTTCTGCAAAACTGCTTTAACCTGCCTGCCAGGTTAGGCAGGTTTATTCATACAAACATATTCTGCCACAACTCACCTTTTTCTTGCTCTCCCTGTTTCAAAACAACTCTCAGCTCCTGCATCTGACAGTTTCTTTCTGCTTCCCATCTTCAAACTCACCACTGGTCAACTTTCTTTTTATTGCTCCTCTTTGTTATCATGGAATCACAGAATCACGGAGTTTTCAGAGTTGGAAGGGTCCTCTAGAGATCATCTAGTCCAACTCCCCTGCTAAAGCAGGATTGCCCAGAGCACATTACTCAGGACTGCATCCAGGCGGGTCTTGAAAATCTCCAGGGAAGGGCACTCCACAACCTCCCTGGGCAGCCTGTTCCAGTGCTCTGTCACCCTCACCGTAAAGAAGTGTTTCCGTGTATTTGAATGGAACTTCCTATGTTCCCCATTGCCCCTCGTCCTGTCACTGGGAACCACTGAAAAGAAACTGGCTCCATCCTCCTTCGACCCACCCTTTAGATACTTGTATGCAATAATAAGGTCTCTACTCAGCCTTCTCCAGGCTGAAGAGTCCCAGCTCTCCCAGCCTTTCCTCATAAGGGAGTTGCTCCAATGCCTCAATCATCTTAGTTGCCCTATCACTCATTATCACTCATTTAAACACACACTTGTTGGGACGGATGCGACACTGAACATCAAGTTGCAGCAATCCAATTTCTTTATTTAACAAGCAGCGCTTTTTTATATTCTTTTACCCGGGTGCTTATCTATGCATATATTCTACCATACTACTTTTGCCCAATACGCTCTCACATCACACGCCAGCCAGCTAATACAATTGTTGATCACGCGCCGTTCATGCTCTGGTCAAAGCCAGGATGTCTGCCAACCCTTATCTTTTTACTCAGGTCTTCTCAGGACTCCCCAGTCTCTTCAAGGGTACACGGATATCTGCTCAAGGTCAATGTTAAACCCGCTTTCTGATCCCTCGGACCAGACAAGGTTTCCCACACATGTTCATTGCAAATTTACTTCCCCTGTAAAAACATGATCTCTAATGACACTTTCATATACTTTGCTTTAAAATCTGAGGGGTTCTGAGCCCAGAAAAACATTTGATAGATAACACTTATGAAACTGTTGTGTAACTGACCTTTCGTGGAGGTAGATCAGGTTGTCATGGGAAATTATCCAAAAAGGGAACATGTGTTATGTTTGAATAAAAAAAAAGTTCTGTGAAAAAAGGCATTCAAAAATATTTTTCTTTTGGAAATATCTAAAAGTTTTGATTCAGAATTTTCAAACTGAAAGAACTTTTCAGGTACACTGTATCCATTTCTTTTGTAATTGCTGAACCAGACACAGACATTAATAATCTCTCGCAAATATAGCTGACTTTTTTTTTTTTTCATCTCAGCTGATTTAGACAATTTTTGAAAGAACAGTATCTGGTTTAGCAGAGAAATCCAGAAATCTTAGGAAGTTTCTACCAGTTTTTGTGCTGGTGGCTCTGAAACTTTCCTTTTCTGTGATCTTATTGACAGCAAATTAAGTGATCAATTTAAGTTCTAAGTTAAAAAGCAAACCTTCCCTGTTCAAATAAGTATGAGAGACCTTTCAAGACAAGTCTATCTATCACATTAGCTAGTGAATATAGGTGGATCAGTCTCTTTTTTAGTAAGAGTGAAAAACTTTGGCTGTTTATTTTATATTTAGGTAACTAACTGGCTCGGTTTTCAAAATTCCTGAGTATCTTACCTTCACAAGGAAGAAGATGTGAGAAACATGATACTTTATATCCCTCTTCTAAAAATTTTCTATTGTTGATTTTTAGCACTACAATGTTCACTTCTAAAATATTCACTTTTAAGTATGACCCAGAGAAGAGTAATAAAACCTTTCAATTACAGTCAGGGAACTAGACCTAAGGAAAGAAGAATTCAAAGATGTCTCTCATTTTACAAGCAGGTCATCAGCTTAAAAATGCTGGGAAGCTGTATCCGAGCTGTACATCAATCACTGCTAGATTATAGTGAGTCTGGCTGAGTACATGGCACAGTGTGGAGATAACCAGGTTAGCTCAGAACAAGCTGTTCTGTGTACCAGAGGCATTAAGTTCACACTAGTTCAGCACTTCACTGTGGCTTCAGTGGTTAATTAGATGCAGGAGAACATTCCACTAATGGGACTATTCATCTTCTGATATCTTTTTGTTTGGAGCAAAGCTGGGTGTCTCTACAAGGAACCAAATATAACTGTATGGGTATACTTCTGTGTAAACTTCTACAATGAGCAAAGACCTCCAGTCTCGGGCCTCTATGCAGAACTTAAGGTATTGGGTGAAGCAAGTAACAATGAACTGTCAATCAGAGATGAATTCTTGTGTCTCTGGGCTAGTCTTACATGAACAAGAGAAAACAGTGGGTAACTACGATGGCTTTCAGAAACTCAGTAGAAACTAAGAGTGCAAAGCAAGAATTATATCAAGGGAAAAAGTCAAGGAGAAATAGGAAATGCATGCATGTACGTGCATGCACACACATGTTCTGTGAAGTACTTAAATTCTATGTTTGTCTTTAACACTGCTAGTGTGTATTCAAAACACAAGATATGGTATATGAACTGCAGCACCAGGTGGGATTGTGTCATAGTTTTGCTTTTGGTATTAATATTCTTAAAAACTTTTAAACAGTCCACTTGGTAGGAGGCAGCACAATTTCCCCCATCACTACTGTGAAGGACAGGTGACATTGCTGAGGCACTTTCACTTGTGCAGCCCCAGCACCATGATTTATTTCTGAATAAGGATTTAAGACAAATGCCAGTTCCTGTGCAAGGCAACAGACTGGCAGTTCTGCAGAAGAAAGTGCCTGAGTTATTCTTGGATTACACAGAGACGGGTAGTGCCAATTACACCACACTGCCTCTTCTTGAGGTGACTCAAACGTCAGGACCACGTCTGCGGAAACAAGCAATGTCATTCTCAAAGCTAGAGCAAAATCTAGTGGCTGCAAGTTAAGATCAGACAAATATGTTCAAAAAAAAAGGCTTAGCTTTAAAAAACAGTAAGTGTCATTTACCTCTAGCACTAATCACTTCTTTGTGTTTAAATATTTAGAACCAGATAGAACGCTCTCACGGAGATGTCTAACACACATTAGCTGCTGACAAAATTATTACAATTGAGCATACACTAACTCTTAGATGCATGCAGATAGCACATTACATGGGAAGAGAACCATAGGCTTCATTATTTTCATTATTCATTGCTGTTGCCTTTGTTACAATATAGTGACAATGAGGATGACTTTTGTGGCATTATTAGGCAACTAATAATACTTTCTTTTTTTTTTTTTTCCTTGGTTTACGTTTGACCCTACATTTTTTTAAAACTATGTTTCTGTAAAAATCAATCTAGAGTAACAGTTATGTAGTTATGAATTTTCAGAGAAACCCGTCACTGCACAAAAGACACTGCCAACTACAAATAAGCCCTTTATAATGGTGCAAAGTGCAGTACAATGCAGTACAGTAAACACTTCCAGTATCTGGGGAAAATCCTGACACATAAAAAGGAGTGTGTTTGGGGTTTTTGTTTTTCTTTTTGTTTAAGGTCATTCCCCTAAAGAATTGTCTAGTGAAGAAAAGGCACTGCTGCTGTCTTCCTTTCTTGAAGGCTCTGCTGGAAAAAGAGCAGACACAAGGTAAATTGAGCCCTTGCAGGAGTCCTGCCACCAGAAGCTGCTGGAGGCAGCTCTGGTCAGCCTGGGTTGTATTTCACTACCAAGGTAAAAGCTGGTTTTAGTACACTAGACTTTGCAGCCACCATACTTCCACCCAGTTTTCTGGCTGTAGGTTGAATTCAATGCATATTGTGCATATGAATTATTCTGAGCTTAAGAGCTAAGATCAGGGTGCTTACTGGCCGAGTAGACTTTTGCCTTCCCAGTCTCACCTACAATAGAGCTTGGAACTGGAGACTGAGGTCATGGTCACCTACACTAGAGGCCATGGGAACTGGAGACAAAGTCTGCAAAATGGCTCAGTACCTACCGGTTACCATTAATCTTCTGCAGAAGATGGGGGCTGGGAGTAAGACTGCCCTTGCCTGCATACAGAGACTGTGGAAGTGCTCAGAGGTACATATGGCTGAGAAGAGTGACAAACTCCTCACCTCTCCTCCTCAGGCTGCTCTGCTGATACCCAGGTGTGCCCGGCCCCCCAGCAGATTCTGCATTGCTAGGAGTTTGTGTCACCGTGGCCGTGACATTAATTCATGGGCTAGCGGTAGAACTGGGGCTGGTCGTACTGCCAGCCACCATGCTTTAGCAGTCAGCTTATTTCCTTTCAGCCCTGAAATCGGTTAAAATATGTAGGTCAAATGACACCTGGAGATGTAGTCATGCAGTCCTTTTTTTCAAACTCAGATAACACATTTCGTACGTACGAGTGGTTGAAACTTACCCCCATTTTAAAACAGTGCAGACTCTATATTGCAGTATGTTTTATAAACACCACCACTGTGGAAGATTTCAGGGAAAAAGAAATCTAAACCCCTCCTTACAGAAGCAGCTGATCTATATTTCTTGTTGCATAGGTGACTGCATAGGTGACAGGATCCAGGTGAATCCCTGCATGCATTAACATGCATTCAATCCTTTTGTTTAACAACTCAGCTATTGCTTTATATCATACAGACTATTTTATAGCCTTCAAGGCATGAAGCACACAAATTACTGAGTGACTGCAGTGCTACTTGCTGAGGCACTAGACTGCTGGATGACTGTAACTGTGTCAGACAGACAGCACCATTTCCTCTGAATTCCTTTAGGGGGTTCTCCCAACAAAGGAAAATGGTTTTTGAAGCTTCGCTTTTACCTGTTTGCTGCCAAGGAAGCTCATAATAAAACCCATGCTGTTAACCCATGTTGGAGCTGGAACCTGCAAGCTGTGAGCCAACAGTGCTTGAAAGCTGGATGAACTCTGCGGACTAAACTAAATATGCCCAAGTATATGCACACCTGCAATAGATTAACCATTTAAAGGTAATTACTCGATCGCCTACTCCAAATCTTTTCCAAGCAAGACAGCTTAAAGTTATGACTCCCTCAAAATCATTGTAATTATCATGTATGCATTCAAAGCTTGAGCTTTTAAGAACACAGCTTACCTAACAATGCTAATTTTCAAACAGAGGTGTCTATGTAGGCACCCAGATTCCTCTTTTTTTTTTTTTTTTCTGAGCATCTGTGACTCTCACTACAGTGTTACAGAAAGCATACAGGCCAGCTGGTACCAAAACATGCAGGACCATGTTTTCAAAGGAAATTCTGCCACAAAGCCCCACAGGAGTTATGTGGCTGGTTCTCTGAATAGCTTCCTAAAAATGTTTTCCATGATGTTTTTCTTACTCATGCTTCTACATTCACATATAAACACCTGATTGCAATTTGGTGTTATTTCAGAAATAAGATTTTATATAATGTATTTTTTTAAAAATATAAACTGTCAATAGTATTCTGTATGTATATAGTATCCAACCCAAACTCTTGCCTGAATAAAAAAAAAAAACAAAAACAAAGACAATAAAGTGAGCTGTGTTCTCTAATATAACTCATGTTTGTCTTCTTTGCAGCGCTGGTCTGTGATTTAGAGCTGCATGCCTGAAAATACAGAAAAGAATATAAACTGTAACATTAAAAAAAAACAAAACATGGAAAACATTATCTGAATTCCTTGTTACAGCTGTTCTCCCAACAGCAGTTTTCCTTTCCTCCGTTCACCCCTATGATCTGTCAACATTTCTCGCAGTATGCGTCTAATTCACTCAAATTACAGCCTCCAGAAAAAGCTGGTCAAGAATTTTCCAAGTGAACAGTTTTCCACTAAAAAATGCAGAAACACTGAACCCAGAAGGTTTCACAGAACCATTTCTTTTTCAACAAACTTCCACAAGACACCTGCCTGCTTTCTGCCGGCTCAGCTGTGGGGCTGCGGGGACGTCTGGGACCTTAGGGCTGCGAAGAAGCCTGACCATGCAGATGAGCTCCCAGCTGGGATCTCCAGGGAATCCGGGATCCTAAGCTCAAGAGCCCCAGGAGCCTCCATCTCTATCCGAAGTGTTTAGTTCAGATGACTGGTTTGGCAGAAGGGAGAAAGTAGTCTGCAGTCCTGAGAGCTCCCATTTGAGCTGATCTCTCAGGGCTTTCCACCACCCCACCCCGCACTCTGATGGCAATTTTATAGTTGTAAAGTCCCTGCGAAAAACGTTCAGCCAAGGGTCTGCCAGCTCCTGAGACTGCTTTTCAGTGCAGGGGATTCCCTGGGCATTTTTTTATGTCGTGCTCAGCCTTGTTTTCTAAAAAATCAAGCCAGAATAGTTTCTTTCTGTGAAAAACTTTGAATTGTCTCTTTGGTTTTTTTTTTTTTTTCTGAGTCAATATTAAAGCATTCTTATGGCATTAGAATTTCCCTGAAGAGGGAAATCCCAAGGTTTGAAATGCCATCCTCCACAGAGATATTGGGAAGAGCTCTTCCAGAAATCTGGCATTCAGGGAATAAGACGCTAAACCATGACAGGCAGAGGCAGACATCCTTGTCTGAGTTGCAGCAGGAGTGTTCTAAGTCACAACAGTCCCCACACCTTTAGAGAGGTATGAACATATCTCTCCAGTCTTTCTGTGCTAGTATTGTCCCTAGGCAGACACACCACAGAGTCAGTAGTGTGACCTCCTTTATCATTCAATAGGCATATCAGAGGAGATGTAATCATGAGGCAAATGTCTTTCTCCTGCACAGCAAAGCTGCATGCAAATGCTTGAAAGCCACAAATCTGGCAGAGGAGATATTTGTGCCTACAGCCAAATGTCTGTACATTCAGATTGGGAACTTGGATATACAAAGAGATCAGATAACACATAATTCTTCAATTTATTCATACAAATACCACTTCTATAAAACAAATATGGGGAGCTAAATCATGTTGCGGGATCCACTATGTCCCAGTAAAATGGTCCTGTAATACTCATAAGCTATAAATCTTGCTCTTGTTCAGAATTTGGGAAACATTAAGTTTCCCTTTAATTTTCTTGAAATACATGCGTACACAGACACACACATAAATATATATATATGATAGGTATGCTAATTTTAGGAAAACTGGGACATGTCCTTCCCATCTGGTTCATATTTTTCTGCACTGTGAATTCTTATTTCGTTGTTACAGAAGAGTTGGCACTGACTGAATCAATGCTTGTTCACAGGAAATAAACAGTAAGCAGAGATATTCAAAAACACAGCACTGGAACTTTTTGCAGCTAAAAAATGCCACTCAACCCAGTTTAATTTTACAATCTCTAGCATTTTAATTAAAATTATCCCCAAAAGTATTTCCTCATGTTTTGAGGAAAATCCCCAAATACTTGTGCCAATAAATAGTAAATATCAGAAAGTTTTTCTTTCTATAAAAAGTGAACAGGAATTATACACTATTTTCCAGTGAGCTCTATTAACTCACGTATAAACTATAATCTCAATGCCCATTTAAAAGTTATTTTGGCATATGACCAAACAGCAAGTGATTTTAAATGTAAAAGTCTATTTAAAATATTTTTAACACGTAACTATATTATAATGATTCTATTCATATCTATTTCATACACAAGGGACAGTACGCTAGTATTTATGCATAGGTAAACAGTGCCCTGGGTAAGATATGAATAATGGAGGCATAGTCAGATGGTAATTCATCAGATCCTTCTGGCAGGTAATCTGATCATGTATGACAGCTATTGTTTGCATGGATGACTACAATGACTGGGCCAGACTCCTTTCTCAGCAGCCCCAGTGGATGTCTAATGTGCTCCATTTACTTTTTTTTAGGTAGATAAACTGCAGAGTACATACAACCATGCCTTTAGAAAATTCAAGGGACAGCATGGAAGCAAGTTGCATTGCTGCTGCTGCCCTTTCCTGGCTTTCTGGCAGCTGGGAAGTTTCTGGTCCTCTGGTAGAAGCTCCTATGAACGTTGTCTTTTTTCTCTTGACATGACATACTCTATTACGGCCTTTTAAAGGCTTCACCTAGGTCTTGTGCTACTTCTCTACCCAAGCTTCAAAGGGAATTTCATCTTAAGTTTTAATGTTTTAGTGAGAGATTATTTTAACAAAAATACATTACCTTATCACAGTAGAACTTCATCTACTGGCCTCTCTATTTTTAAATGTTAGGATAAGCGAAAAGGGAAAAAATCCATCAGTATGACTTTCTTGAATATGTTTGATGTCCTGCAAAAAAAATATTTCAAAAATAGGGTGATACAACTCCCTTTTCTATTTTGTTTGAGGCTATATTAGTCAGTTACCCTCCAGAACCAAAGAATCTAACAAATTAGGGAACAACTTATACCAATCTAGTTCAGGCTGTTGTCTCCAACAGTAGCCAACACATCTAGAGAAGAGAAAAATCATGAGTCTGCTCTCCTAACACCCTAGAAAATTGCTGTTAGGTCCTTTGTGAATTGGAAGTGTGTCTTTCTATTAATAATGAATGATTAATTTCTCTTTGAGAAACTTGTCCAGTTTTCCCTTGAACCCACATATACTTTTGGTATCTAGAACATCCTGTGAAAATGCTTTCCATAGATTAACCACGCACCCTCTGGAGAACCACTTCTTTCTGCCTATGTTGAGTCTGATGCACTATAAACTCACCCGATTTTGGCATGCCCTTATACTAGAGGGTACAAACAATAAACAAAAGAAATTTACCAAGTCAAAATGCATCTGTGTTTACCTCCATTCCACCTATGATTTTATGGGTTCTTTTAAAACATCCTTAGTTACCCTTTTCCATAAGGCAAAGCAAGATCCTTCCTCAATTTTCATTGCTTCTCATACAGCAGCAATTCCATACCTTTGGGTATCCTGTAGCCTGTCTCTGTATCTCTTCTAATTTATCTTACCACTTCTCAGAAGAGGGAACAAATACTGAGGAGAATTTTCAAGGCACGGATGCGCTACGGCTTTATAAACTGATGTGACAATGATCTGCCTATTTTTTTCCTAATAATTCCCTACACACTGTTTGCCCTCTTCTGTTTATCACTTGGAAATGTAATCTGCCATTTTATTACCCACTCTCTGCACAAATCTTCACAGTCAGCCTTTGTATTTACTCCACTGAATCATTTACTGTCATCAGTAAACTTTGTCCCCTTCCTGTTCATCCCTTTTCCCTGATCGTTTATGGACAAAGTAGCCCCAACACATATACTGTGGGAGTCTGCTGCAAACCTTCTCCCTTTGAGAATGCTGACCATTTATTCCAACATTCTGCTTTCCATCTTCTAAGCCAGTTATTTAAAAATGTGATGACCTTCCCCTTTATGCCAAGACAGACGAATTGCTCTAAGACCCTTTGAGAAGGGACCTTGCCAAATACCTTTTAGAAATCCAAGCAGAGCATATCAATTGCATGTCCCTTGTGTATGTGCTTACAATCTTCTTCAAAGAACTACAACAGTTTTTCAAGGCAAAATCTGCTTAACTCTTCCTTAGTGTCTACTATTTATTCATATGAACAATATGATCAATATGAACAGTATGAACAATATGAACTCTTCTTTTTCAGAAGAGTGCCCGGCAATATTTCTCATACAAGTAGTCTGTCATTACCATCATGTCTCCTGGAACCTCCCTCAAAAAGTGGCATTGCGTTAACCACCGTCTAATTCTATGACACTAACGCAGCTTTAATCATGACACTACATATTACAGCTTACTAGCTTAGCTATTTAAGTTTTGAGCTCCCTTAAACTCTTAACAAATCTCCATGATTTTTTACTACTTTGGGGGGAGATCTATGCTGTCTTTTATATAATTCAATTTGAAATCATTTGATCCTCCAGTACATCTTCAAAAAAAAAAAAAAAAGGGTTCTGGTGCAGAAACCAAGCTCTTTCAAGATGAAACAGAGGTGTACAACATTCCTTTCACTTTTATGCTCTGTCTTGGTCTTCTTCTCTTATATTTTATCTGCCTTTGGCCATACAGAGTGTCTGACTTGTTTCCTCTTCCCAATGTGTTCAAAAAAATGATTTATTATTAGTTTTTGTGCTTTCTCTTCCCATTTGTCCCCCAAAACAACTTTTATTTCTTTTTTGGGGGGGAGGCAGACATTATTGTGTCTGCTTCACTGCCTGAGTACAGCTTCCTCATAATATCCCCTTGAGTCCGAGTATTTTCAAAGCTGTACTACTAACAAAAGCTTTTTGCCACTGTAAACACATAGAACTACAAAAACAAGTCACATGAACTTATGTTGATCAAAGAGTCATTCTGGATTACATTTTAAAAGGTTTTCAAACCAGTCCCACTTTGTCAACACAGATGATTGCACATGCACATGCACTTTCTTGGCAGTATCATTTGCATGTGATAGGTTTTGTGTGGGCAAAGTCAAACTGCATTGACCTGCCACTAACACTGCTCAAGAAATGTGAATGCAAGTTTTCTAAACACCAGGGAGCTACTTACCAAAATTTTGGTCAACAATGTGCTTGACTGTTATTTGTCAGACCAGAAACATAAGCAGGGGTAAGGTATTTCATTCCTTCCCAGTCTGAAATGTCCTAAAAAATGGTTTATGTAAAACTTTGGCAACTTATGCATCACATGGCTTCTTCCGTGGTGACATGCCAGTTAATCAACATGAAAAGATGTGTAACTGCAGAAGGGCACATCTGTTTAGTCAGCGGTCTGTAGCTAACATGTTTGCAACCAGCCAGAAACTACATCAGACACTTTAACCATTCAGCCCTCTCTCAACTGTATGGCTAGCTGCACGCACTTTCGAAAACGCCTAACGGTCTTTTGTAGTGGGCAGAACATAGACGGTCTGCTTCACCAACTCTCCTTATATAACTTCACACTTCAGCTGTTTTACAACACGTGGGTTGGATCCCAAAGGTATGACAGCAATTTTCAAATGATGATAAAGGAACAGGGAAACCTCTCCAATATCGCAGGTTTGTCAAGCTGCTCAACCAAAACATATAAGGCATCTTAGGGGCCAGACACATCAGCTGCAACCAGGACAGGACACTCACCAAATCTACCAAAATCTGGTGTTTCCCGTTCTGGTAGCCCTGTGTACCTGTGAATGCATGTCACTGCCTGTCTGTCAAATCCCACAGTGTTCACTGGCTTCTATGAAGGTGATAGTTATTTGCAGTCCTTACGTGCTGAATGTTGATCACTACTTGGTATTCAAATAAGTTCAGGAAGCACGGCTTGTCACTCCCAACTCCTGTTACTGTGCACGTTTTCAATACTCACAATATTAATCTACATGACTCAGTCATAGCCTGTGAATCAGCTGAAAATAATAACACTTCACTCTTATCAGTTATGTCCCCAAGTTGCACATGTGATAAAAAAATTCTTAAAACATACGTTTCTAATTGTTTTCTGTCAGTATTTCCATAGTCCCAATGCTGCAGCTGAGAGCAGAATTCAGATGTTCTCATTCCTGCCACACACAGCCTTACTCTCCAAATCCTTCCAGCTTCAGCTGGCCAGTGTAGAGAACAAAGGTGGAGCTAAAGATTTTAGCTCTTTAGTTCTTCAATTTGCTGAGATACAGGGAAAGAAAGGACAGGAAATAGTTTCTAAGCAGAGATCCATTACATCAGATTTTGCTCAGGAACTGAAGTTTCCATTTGATCTGCCCATCAGCAGGAATAAAAGTCATGCAGCTTCTCCTTTTGACAACGCTTACTGCAAGAGTTTTAATTGCTCAGTATCGTGCATTTCACTCATTAACTATCTACTGACTGTTTAAAGCAATACGAGGGACTACCGAGCACAATGCATAACAGGTAGATGAAGCTCTTCCCATTCAAAATTGTGTGCCAAAACCAAAGATGCCAAAGTAGTCCTTATTAGCACTGTGGCTCTGCTATTGCAAACCTTCCATACACAGAAGTTGTCATAGATGTTTCAAATTCCTGTGAGCAACTTGCAGAACTCATCAGGTGAAAAGCATCAGAGCAATGATATAGCTTCATCTCATTGTTCTGGTAGAATGGCTACAAGGTAGAAATCTCCAGTTGATATTGAGATGGAAAAATTCTCATGTCCCAGCTTAGAATTACAATAAAAAAAAACTTTTCACCTCTACACCCACTACTTCCTTACAGTTCCCAATTTCTTCCAGTTGAAGAAAATTTAAGATAAGCCTAGATAATTTAGGAATCATTGGATCTACACCCAAACAACCATTAAAATACTACTTATTTCTAGGTTGCAGACTGTCCTCATCTAACACAACTTGTGATGTGTAAGTCCACTGTTAAGTTTTTCAGTAAACTGTCATATGTGTTAGTTCCTCTGTGTCAGCAGGGTGACAAGAAACAGTAAAAACACAGTATTGAGAAGGAGGCTTTTTTTTAACTACCACAAAAAAAAAACCTTGAATCTGTAACGTACGATACACATTTGTAATGAGGATGTTTTTAAGATTGTGAGGTATTACAAGAGTCCCTCTAATAAAACATTTATGGAATTATTATGTATGAACAATAATATGAAGTCATCAACAGCTAGACTTAAACAAAATGGGTTCTCCAAAACAACCAAAGAAACAACTCAACCTAATATCATTTAAGAAAGAAAAAAATCAAACAATCTTTGTCAGAGCTGAGAAATTTGCTAGGGCCACAGAACACAGACTGAAGGAAAGAGGTAGTTATGTAAAATAAAAACATCATTGCCTTTCTAGAAGATGAATGTCCATAACTTGCAAAGCTTTTACTCTTGCAGGTAACATGTATCTTTTTGAATAGTTCTGTTACAGTCAGCAGGCTGCTCATGGCAATATTTGGAGGAGCAAGCCCTAAATTAATTTTAAAATAAGAGTATTTAGCTCACAGCAAGCTGTATGGAAAATTATTTTTAAAATACCTCAGAATCCCCAAACAATTGTAGTGAATTTCTAGTTCACTGTGGTCATCACAGTACCCCCAAGATTTCTACTCAATTAGTGAATGCTCTGTCAATCATTAATTGATATTTGACATTTAATAGCTGTTTAATTGCATTTAAATTACACGCTGGTATGAGATGTTCAAGTATTTAACATTAATAATATTGCAAATAATTGATTTTTTTCAAATTGTTAACCATCAAGCCCTTCATCAAATGAATCATCTGTAGTAAAATAAAGGGAATTAGGCAACTTCCTAGCACAGCTTCACCCCATTACATGACCCCAAGAAGACCGTGTACAGCTGTAAGGCAACTGTGTGGTTGAAAGAAATCCATTTACCTATTCTGCTGTCGCTTTCAGAAATGAAAGCACTAAGGAATGTTTAACCACAGGGGCCTCTCACTTTTCACAGTGACAGCTCTGTGGCCCTTGCTGAAGCAGACTCTGCAGAGGTACAGAAGAAATTTCTAAAGGTTCAGCTACTGTGCTGGACCATTAAGCCTCTGAGGCACCAAGGAAAACACAAAAGGATTGTCAGTGTCAGGTCTGAGGCAGAAAAAAGCTTTGAAATATAAGAAGGGATAAAAAGAAAAGCCTGTACAGGTATGTCATCCCCGGTCAGATAAAAATACCAGCAGAATGGATGATCAAGCTAGATTTGAAAAGCTGCTGTCTCTGGGAGAAACCCAACTCGTTTATTTTAACTGGAAACCTGACACGTTAGTTTGTTGCAACTTAAAGTCTTAGGAGCCCACTATGTCTACAAGCTCAGCAACAAGAATAAGAAAAAATTCAGAGAAGTAGTAGACTAAACAAGCTCTCTTGTTGCTGGTTTTATGCACATTTCAGCTACTGTATATCAAAGAGAAGATGATATGTTTCACCCAAGTTGCTTTTCAAAAGATGGCAAATTTTAATTTGTCCTAAAGGTGCCATAGAGAATATATAGCCACAAATAAAGTCAGTGATGAAGTGGTTTGATGTTTATTAGATGCTTAAAGTTGTTCCTGGGGAGTATTTGTAATAGAAATGTATTTCTGAAATGACAAAATGTGACGTCTTTATCAAAGAAAAACTGTATCCAGGCAGATCCTGAATTCAGCTCGGTTCCCCTCCACAAAAATTCAACAATTGCAGCCTTGTTATGAAAGATGTCAAGATTTAATGCTTTTAGTTTTGTGACCTCCTGATTTATCTGGGACAATTGTATATAAATATCCAGGGTTCCACATCCTCAATAAGCATCAGTTTTCCCAGTTTATAGGCTGGCATATTTTGGGCTGTCTGTCTCTGTACAGTTAAGATTTATTTTGGAAGTAAAAAATGAGAGCAATACAAAATGAAAATTACAGTGAAATGCTTTTCTTACTTAACAGAACTCCTAACTCTAACCAAATTAATTTTAAATAACAGTTCTTAGGAGGGATACCAAACTTTGCACCACTTGAAAGACAAGACAAACCTAAGCAAAAGTTATAGACTGAATGTTACTGTGCTTGAAGCATTGTAAATGGAGTGTGGTGGTAATTTACATGGGATGAAAGGAGAAATCTTGGACAGTTAATCCCCTTTGATATGGAGCAGTAATAACTCTTGGCTTAATGGAGATTCACACACAGACGTAGAAAGAAATGGGTCTATGGACTAACTTCCTCCATCCTCCCACCCTTCCTCCTACCTTCTACTTGCTTCCCCACATCCCAAACCTGGTCTTTGAAAACAAGTCCTTATCTATCTTCACTCATCTACTGCACATCCCACTACCACAAAGACCCCAGTCTATGTTCCAGCCTCCTGTACCTTCTTACTTCCCATTAGAAGGGCTGATGCCATGCCCTCCTTTACCTTTACACATCAAGGCATTGCCACCTAAAGCATATTTTGTCGTGACTCCCATGTTAACTGCCATGGCTCTCTTTCTACAGAGCTGAACTAGAAGCACAGGCTGGGGCACTGGCATCATTTCTCCAGATGCTCCCAGTCATAGCAGAGCAACCTGAGGAGCTGAGAATATAAACAAACACTGAGAAAGGGACCTCTGATCAGCTCATTGGTGTCAATTGTTTCTATGTCTAGTGGGACAGGGATGTAACTCCCCATAGGCAGAGCGAGGAGCTGCTGCCAGCATGTATCCTTCTGAACTGTTTTATTCCTCTTCTATTTCACTGTCTGTGAACTCAACTCTGATTCAACTTGGATTTGATTCTGGTGAAGAACTTTTAAAGAATGTTTTGTCTGGAATATTAAATAGAGGAGGACAATTTTTCACTTAACGTTAATTCTTGAGCACTTAGATATCTATATAGTCTAAATTAAACAGAGGTATTCTTGAACATATGTGTTAAACGAGCCTTATCTGGTGTTCACTACTTTTCATTAGTGAATTGATATTTGTACACTACTAATGTGAGAATCACCATGAGAGGATTTAATTAAACACCTGTGTAAGTCCAAGGCGTTGATGGTAGGGATACGACAAAAACAGCACCCAGGATCCACATACGCAGTGGATTGCCATCCAAAGCATAAAATGTTATCCACAGAGACTCCTAGCTAAAAGAAAGAATAAAGCAAGAGGTTTATAAAGTGGAGAAACTTTGTCTTTACAGGCAAAGTGTAGACAGGATAAATATACTGGTAAGATGCACAGAATGGCTGAAGAACACTGTTGGTGAACTATAAAAAAAAAAGAAAAATGCCCACAATGCTTTATGAAGCTGGATGTCTGTAAATAGGCAAAAGTCATATCCTTGTTGGAAAAAAGCCCTTCTTTTTTTGACAATGGAATGGAATAGAACATAACAAAATGGAACAGAACAGAACAGAGTAGAGTAGAATGGATTAGGGAGACTAGACTAGACTAGACTAATTGAATTGAATTTCAGTTGGAGGGGACTTACAATGATCATCTAGTCTAACTGCCAGACCACTTAAGGGCCCACCAAAAGTTAAAGCATTAAGGACATTGTCCAGATTCCTCTTAAACAGGCCTGGATCATTGACAGCCTCCCCAGGAAGCCAGGTCCAGAGTTTGACCACCCTCTTGATAAAGAAACATTTCCTAATATCCAGTCTAAACATCCCTTGCTGCAGCTTTGAGCCATTCCCATGCATCCTACCACTGGATCCAACGGAGAAAAGAGATCAGCACCTCCCTCTCCCCTTCCTCTCCTATCAGGAAGCTGTAGTGAGCAATGAGATCACCCCTCAGACTCCTTTTCTCCCAATAGACAAACCCAAACTCCACAGCCACTCCTCACAGGACATGGCTTCCAGCCCTTCCACCAGCTTTGATGCCCTCCTCTGGATGCATTCAAGGACCTTCACATCCATCTTAAATTGTGAGGCCCAGAGGTGAGGCCATACCAATGCTGAATACAGCAGGATAATCCCGTCTTTTGACTGGTTGGCTGTGCTGTGTTTGATGCCCAAGAAAGGTTTTGCTCTCTTGGCTGCCAGGGAACACTGCTGACTCCTATTGAGCCTGCTGCTGACCAGCATCCCCAGATGCCTTTCTGTGGGGCTGCTCTCCAGCCACTCCTCTTCCAATTTATAATTGTGCCAGGCATTGTTTAGTCCCAGGTGCAGAGTCCAGCATTTGGACTTGTTAAATTTCCCACCACTGATGATTGCCCAATGCTCCAGTCTATCTAGATCCCTCTGCAAGGCCTCTTGTCCCTCAAGAGAGTCAACAGCACCTTCCAATTTGGTATCGTCAGTAAATTTGCTAATGGTTTGTTCAACTCCTGCATCCAGGTCATTGATAAAAATATTGAACAGAACTACCCTGAGGAAAACTGCTGGTGACTGGTCTCAAACTAGATGTAGCCCCATTCACTACAACACTTTGATCTCTGCCCTTTAGCCAGTTCTTCACCAGTGCACCATGAACCTGCTCATTCTACAGATGGACAACTTGTCCAGAAGGATGCTGTGAGGGACAGTATCAAAAGCCTTACTAAAATCCAAAAAAACTACATCCACCACCATCCCTTCAAACACTAGGTGGGTGACTTTATCATAGAAGGATATCAAAATAGTTAAACAGGACTTTCTCTTTGTGAACCCACATTGACAGTGCCTGATGATTTCATTGTTCTTTAAAGCCTGTCAATATTACCCTGTATAATCTTCTCCATAATTCTTTCAGGAACTGAGGTTAGACTAACAGGTCTGTATGTTCCTTGGTCTTCCCTCTTGCTTTCCTTGTAAATTGGAATAATGCTGGCTAGCTTCCAGCCAGCAGCAGGACAAGGAATTTAGCCTGGTTTTCTTATGGTAGTTGTAAGGGTATAACAACCCTTTCCTTCTCCCTGTTTTCCTTATTTATTCTATTTTGAAAATATTTGATGGCTAGCTCTTTTTTTTCTGCTGGGGTCTGATAAAGTAGTGAGAAGATGCACTGAAATAGTAATCTAATACAATATTTTGCTGAGGATTGAAAGACTACAAAATTAAAGCATTTAGCATGTGTAGCGTACTGTGTCTTGGAAATGTTTTTACAAACCTCAGTAAGCAGTCTTCCCAAAAAATACCTGACATATTTAAATTGTATTACTGTTGCCTCACCAGTGGAAGAGTTGGGTAATCTGGACAGTAAGCAGTTTGATTAGCATTTATGAATGTCTGACTCTCATTCCCTTACACAAAAGAAATCTTTCTTTGCAGTAGGTCCACTGTAGGTATATCAGTGAATGAGTGCCTGTAGGTGAAGTCTGTTCACTAAAAAGCTGTTGCTAATATGGGACAATTCTCTCTCTCTCTCTCTGTGTTTCTTTTGATTCCATTGCTCTCAGCTGACCAGTCTGCAATCTAAATTCCTAGCTCTTACCAGAGAACAGCAAAAGAAAAAAATATTTGTATAAAATCTTATATGGACTTACCAACAATGGCTATCATATAATAAAGTCTAGTGTCTCTCACACCACTCTTCTACTGAAGTTTTGAGCTAGTTTATTGAAGCTTGTTGAGTAAAAGTTTCTAGGATAACCTCTCCTAGAAAAGGTTACTAATGAACAGTTTGGCAACCTCCTAACACAGCTGCAGGTATTAAATAAATAATTCTATAAGACTTAAAGGCTTCATTAGGCCACTTTCAGTGGAATTCTCTGAACTTGAGATGTGATACCCCGAGTGAAGAAATGACTCAAGTTTGCACTTCATTTCCTTTATTCTGGCCAAGACTTTTGCAAGCACCATTTGGAAAGGGTATGGCGGCTTGAAAGATACAATTATGTCTGAAAGTAAAAGAACTTTCTTTTTCTTCACTAGCAGATTTCTAATAAAAAATCTGCTACAGCAGTTAGAATGTGTGATAAAACTAGAATACTGACTTCTAAGAAAACAGCTTCTTTTCATACATCATGCAACAGGAGATTCCCATGGGGAAACTACTGAAACTGTTGTGGGTGATTTTTAGTATCCAGTTCACAGACACGGACTGTCAAAATACTGAATTTCTGGTTTTGAAAAATGCTAGATTTATAACCCCGGTGACTGGCAGTTACTTGTGATAGAGCTGGCCATGGCCTACTGCATGCAGTTTTTTAACACTGCCCTGGCAAAACACAGGAGCAGTTACTGGGAAAGACCACATATGGAGTTAGAAAGTGCTGGTGGCGTTTGCCTACTTCTTGGTCTGCTTTCTGGGGATGGTCAAATAGTATTCATATCGGTGTCTTTATGTCACACAATGTCAACTACATCAAAGATTTTCAATTTTCTTTAAACACAAAGTCCATAGCCAGAGGTTTTCTTCCAGATCCAGCTGCAATGACGTGATATTACAACACACTTATTTCTTATAGTTCCTTTCTTCTGAATGTTACTGCCCAAAAAGCTCTGTCAACAGAGCTGTTCATGTGAGTTTTTGTCTGATTCAGGTCATATCCATCAAGTCAGGTCAAACCTGTTAGCTCTGCTGATATTGCAGGCAGCAGACTAAGAAACAGTCTATTAGCACAGCTGTGTGAGCAAGACCCCATAGCAGAGGGGTAGTAACAAGAAGCTGTTTGATTTTTTAGAATCCTTTGCATTTACTTACACCAAGTTAGAGACCTATAGAAAATTTTAGTGGCAAAAAGAGAAAGCAACTCCTACTTTGAAAACATAGCAAGAATTAAATAGTAAGTGACAAATAAAACAAACCTCCACAATAACTTTGGCCTTTCTTGATTAGCTCAGTTCCCAATGTGCCAGTGCAAACAAGCAGCATAGAAATGGTTTTTTCCTACACCTTCAACACTCCTCCTAGTTTGGTTTTTGCGGACAGCAAAGTCTCAAGTGCCCCAGGACCAGGCTCACTAAAAAGTTCTACGCAGTTTTTTGGCTGTATTAATTGATCTAAATGATCTAAATTCCGTTTAGAAGGTGTCTGAACACGGTGACCCTCACCTAAGTTTTTTTAGCTTTGTTACTGTTCTTTACAGCTTCAGCACATTGTCCCATGGATCACCTCCTGTTGGAGAATGCTCTATAGCAGTGTTGTTTGATAGAGGTAAAGCAGGCACAGGAAAGACCCTTGAACAGAATTCGCACAGTGAGGGTTATATTCTTGGTTGAAGTCTAAAAGTCCTCTTTACCTTTTCCCAGACAGCTCAGATTTTACATTCAGTTAGGGTAACTTAGAAAATTATGCTGGAGGAGACAAAGTAAATTAATTTCCCTTTGCTAGCCATGCTGATAGCCAAACAGAAGTCATGTGAGAGGCAAATATGCCTTCCACGTGCCTTCTAGATCTTCTACATGTGTACTCCAAATAGATAATTTAAGTGGATAAGGACCTGTTGAGAGAAGCCCACACTGGAACAGGTTTGCTGGCAGGACTTGAGGCCCTGTGGGGGACCCACGCTGGAGCAGTCCATTCCTGAGGGACTGAACCCTGTGGAAGGGACCTGCACTGCAGCAGTTCCTGAAGAACTGCAGCCCATGGGAAGGACTCACGTTGGAGAGGTTCATGGAGAACCGTCTCCCATGGCAGGGACCCCACACTGGAGCAGGATAAGGAGTTCTCCCCCTGAGGAGGAAAGAGGGGTGGAGACAACACGCAATGAACCAACCACAACCCCTATTCTTCACACCTCTTGCTTCTCAGGTGGAAGAGGTACAGAAAATATGGAGTAAAGTTAAGCCCAGGAAGAAAGGAGTGGTGAGGGAAGGTTTTTTTTTAAGATTTGGTTTTATTTCTCATTATTATCCTCTGATTTGATTGGTAATAAATTAAATTAATTTTCCCTGAGTCTTTTTTGACTATGATGGTAATTGCTGAATGATCTCTCCCTGTCCTTATCTCAACCCACGAGCCTTTTTTTATATTTTCTCTCTCCTGTCCAGCTGAGGAGGGGAATGACAGAGTGGCTTTGGTGGGCACCTGGTGTCCAGCCAGGTGAACCCACCACGCTTCGTTAGCCAGAGATATCTCAAGAAGAAAAGGGGGTGAACCCATATTGGTGGGGTACAAATCCGGATTTCCTTTATCATATGTTTTCCTATCATTTATACATAACCTTAAGCAAACATCAAAACTATTAGTATGTAACTCTTCTTGGAAGGCATATTGAAAAAAAGGTTTACAGAGGAGAAAAAAATGAAGCCAAGTTTACAGGTGACATCAGTAAAAATAACATGGTAACAAGGTTCTCACGTAGGCACATATTTATAACTATTTGTTTATTTAAGTTTTCTTTGCAAACTCTTCTGCAAAGCTGTTATAATGTCAGCCTTTCATTAGACCCAGAAAAAGCAGTCAAAAATGTCTTTAAGTTCAAAACACTGACGCATTATAGCAGTACATGGCGTTGTTCAAAATAGCTGTTCAAATATGCTGATGTTTCCAGTTCAAATTCTGTGTTTCCATAGACTACGGACCCCTGGTGCTATCTGATGTCTATGAACACATCCGTGATTTTTGCCGCACACTGTTGTTATGTGTGTGCTTTTTCTGGTCACTATGAATTAAGGCATCTAATTGTGTTTAGAGACAGACATTACAGCTGAAGTAAACTCAAGATGCCATTGCTGAATAGTCATAGAAGTATCTTTTTCACAGTAATCACAGAATCACGAAATCACGGAGTTTTCAGAGTTGGAAGGGACCTCTAGAGATCATCCAGTCCAACTCCCCTGCCAAAGCAGGATTGCCCAGAGCACATTACTCAGGACTGCATCCAGGCGGGTCTTGAAAATCTCCAGAGAAGGGGACTCCACAACCTCCCTGGGCAGCCTGTGCCAGTGCTCTGTCACCCTCACCGTAAAGAAGTTTTTCTGTGTATTTGAATGGAACTTCCTGTGTTTCCTGTGTAAATATACCAATTAAACAATGCCAAGTCAAAAACATTTCTGGATACAGTTTCTTGAAACCTCTAGACAAATAATTCAGAATTCTACCACCTTGATTGAGCTCAAAGCATATGAAAAGCAATAATCTTAAGGTTTTGCCTCTGCTGGGGAAGTCTGCTTAGTTTCTCTGCCCCACTCACAGCTTTGACAATAGTTTTTGTCACTTCTGCTGCTGAGGGAGGATCTGTGGTATGTAAAAGGTGCCAGAGTGCCTCTTCCTAATAGACCCAGTGCTCTCCCTGGTGAACTTGCTACACTAGACAGGCGTTTAGTTTGGCTTCTCCAGCTTTCTTCAGTGATTAAATTATAGTTTTGACCAGGAAGGTTTCAGGTGGCAACTGTCCTAGCCCCTTTTTCTTCTTACTCCCTACCAGAAGCAATTCAATGCTCATGTCTACCTGCCAAAATGACTACTCTTTAGCCCACATCTAATCAGGAAATGTCTTCGTAGGAATGACATTCCTTTCACTCCTAATAGCACTTTAATATGAAAAATACTTTGTGGAAAGCCTGGAAGAAGACTCCTTTGTGTTCTGCAGTAGGACAACTGTATTTCACTACCAGACTGAGTAACTACTCACAGAGCAAAAATATTTCGGAAATTATGACTAACACCAAAAAGCTGAGGAAGGTTTCCATTATTATATTGGACATAGGGGATAGGAATAGTCAAATCAAAGATGTGTTCCCAAGAGACATTCCATTCCTTAGGATTTACAGAAAACAGAGCTAGGTTTTAAAAAAAATCTGGGTTTAAATCTGAAATCTGAATTGGAATCTAAAGGAAGTTTCATACCACAGTTTTTTACCACACCAAAAAAAAATCAATCAGACTGTAGGACTAAAAATACCTCAGCTTTGAACATTTTTTTCCCCATTCTTATTAGAGTTGAAAGCATGCCCATTGATCTAGCAAGAGCAATTTGCTAATAATTAGACCAGCAAGGGAAGATCTGGGATTTTAACCAGGAGAGGGGGGAGGAGGAGGTGCTCAAACTTCACAATTCCCAGTTTACTAGAGATGAAAAAGGAACAGCTCATACAGCAAAAAGCATGTAATTATGCCGGTCACTATATCAAATTACCATACAAAGCCACAAGTCCAAGTGTTTATAGATTTATATAGAGATTCAGATAGGAGATTATAGACAGTAATAATATTTGAGTTAACCATAAAATATTTTTAACGCTTACTGATATAAGGTAGAAGATCTCTGGTTCTCTGGAGTTTTTTGCATTTACCTCAGTACACCTTATCAATGCTTGTAGCTGGATTACCCTAGAAGCAGTGCATTACATAAAACAGACAGTAACTCAGAAACACATGATTTTAAATAATAATTACCTCTGAAAGATTTTACACAAATGTTTGTGCACTCTAAGTTGGTAAAACTTTTTTAAAGAAATAAAAATAAGTTTGAAAGAATGTAGATTTTTATGAATAGTTAAGAAGGTAACTGTTCCTCTCATCATCCTAGCTGTGAATGCTTGTCAACCAATTAAAAAAAAAAATATCAAAGGTATTCATTTTCTCATAAAATATGTATTGTTTTTTATTTTAAAAGAAAGAGAGAAATCAATTTTAGTTTGAAAGGCACATTAAAAATGTAAGCTCAAGAGTATGGATACATTTCACAGAAGATTGCAACAGCTAACGTTTTTTTTTTCGTATACCAGAAGAAATCAAATGAAACCAGTTCGCCTCTAGGGTTTTAAACATCATTACAATTCATCTTAATAATGAAGTTAAAATTAACTGAAAGAAGACAAAATTAAAAAAACCCAATGATCCTCAACCAAAAGTCATTCCCCTTGCCAACACATGGATTTATTCAAGAAAAATGGATAAAAGAGATGCCTTCTCTATATATTTAAAATGAACAGTAAGTTATTGAAAGCATAGGTGTCATTGGATATAGGAAGTACAAGACTGCATATACATTCTGCAGATATATTTTCAAAAGCAATAAATGTGTGTTTTCTAAACAAGACACAAAGCATACAAAATATAAGAACAAAGGTATGAATGTATGCTATAATTATACTGATAATAACACTCACACTGAAAATAAATTGTTCCAATACAGTCTTTTTATTTATTTATCTGCAGAAGAATGAAAACAATGGTGCAGAGGTCAGTAAGGGCATCTAATCTATCCAGGCTCCCCATAAATGCTTTAATGAGTTTGCTTGCATTCACTGACCTTGATGTTAAACTGTGCTGAGAGCTTTCCATTCCTACAGTGCATGGAAAGCACCTCACAGTATTAAGCCTGCTGTCTCCCATCCCCTCTCCCATCCACACTAAGCTTATTAAGAATGTTTTATATCACAAATTAAGTCCTTTAGGAAGAAGAAGGTTGTCACATTCCAGCTATGACAATGATGTTGACAATAATGGATGGTGCTCTAAAGCTGAACAAAAGGAGAACACTGGTGGTTTCTAGAGCTGTCAGCAAAGATCCCCATCTTATCATTTTTTTACCCTGTCTGACTGTCACTTTTAGTAGCACTAAATCATTGTGCAGCCATTTTAAACGTTCTGCATGCTTTAAACGGGCCTGTGGAAAAAACAAACACATGTTCGCTCCAGCTTGATGAAGAGTGTAAACAGAAAGGAGTCTGACCCTAGGAGGTATTTCTACTTGCTGTTTTGCCCTTGATGGCTAGAAAATTTTTTTTCAACAACAAAACCAGCATCAATGAAGGAAGGAGAAGGTTGAACTTGCCAAGGGGAAATTGCTCACTGGCAAGTTTCTCCACAGATTCTTTCAGCCTAAGAGCTACAGGGTAACAAAGTGGAGGAGTCAGCCACAGCTAAATCCGAAATTATGAACTCCAGAGAGGGGGGCATTATAGCCAAGAGAACATGGGGGGCAGTCACTGGAATTGCAGTACTCTTCCTACACTTCCTCCTCACTTTGTAGCATTGCAACATACATATAGAAGCAACACAAACACCTTGGGTTTGACCCCACTGGCAGATTGTAGAGATCTCTGCAATCAGCCAGTGCAGGTGCTGGCTTTGTTACCGTCTCCTCACTGTCTGAGTGATCCTGGCAACTGCTGCTGCCATTAAAGACCGTGGCCAGTCTTCAGCACTCATTTGCCTTCTTCACACCTCTCTCCAAAACACGACTTTACCCTCTTTCAAACATCTTTGTAAGATCAGTTCCTTTCACTGTGCAGGATAGATAATGCCTGTGTAGAACTCCTGGCTTCAGGATGGTTTGGATGCTACAAGCTAATGTGTATCCAGAAAGCAACCTGAGTACTTGATGGAAGAAAATCTGCCAGAGACTATTAACACCATGACACAACTTCAGGAAGTCTCTGAGTTGAATTGCTGAAGATTATAAGAGTATTCTGCGAAAGCATTTTTGCATCTCTCCCTTATACTCTTCCCCATTCATAAGTGATCTGCTACTCTCCAAAACAGGATACCATGCTAGATGGACCCTGGGTTTTACTGGGGCCAGTTGCTCTTCTTTTCACCTGCAATTTTTCAAATTGTTGCCTATTGTTACTGATAAAATCAGAAGTGAAGTGAAAACTTCAGCTGTAAACCGTGCCCATAACTAATTACTGTACTATTTGTCCACGCTGGCTAGTATTTTATTCATAGTACTGTCGACTTTGGCTAAGACATTAAGTCCTTCACAACTTTAAGGTTTGCTTTAGTAATACATATGCACAGCAGCTACAAAGTATCCCAATCCAGTTTCCCCATCTAGGTTCAATTAAGGTAAAAAAAAAAAAAAAAGCACAACTGTATGAAGCTGTTTGTTGTTCAGATAGGTGGATATCTAATTTTTCTTTTCTGAATCCTCCTTGAAAATAAAATAAAACACCAAGAAACACAGACCACAGGTTTATCCAGTTTCCCTCGCGAGAAGGTGGACAGGTTGTTACGGCTCTCTTTGAAACATATTCTGTCCTTTTAGATCTTGTACTTGCTCACTGTATTTTTAAGACCTTTGTGGTTTGTTTCACAGACTGAATGCTTGGAACAGATCTGCAAATCTGTGAAGTGTCCAAGAGCACAAAAAAACTACTGCAGTTCAAAAAACCCTAATCTGTTGCATTGGGGGGGGTGTTAATTAAAATACAACTTTTCTTAGCATTGTGAACTTTACAAAAGTAAACTGGAAATGCTTTGTTCTAATTAACTTTTCAAAATTCTTTTTTTCCAATCCACATTGCCTACAGCAAAATATTACCTTGAAGATCTGAAGAGGCATGGCAGAGAAGGTATTGACTGAGCTGTTAGCTAGAAGAGTAGATCTCAGTGGACTGAGTTGCTGGACTTTGATGGAGCTAGCATAATGAATGGATATGTCCCTACAGCCCAGCTACTCATTTGCAGTAAATACCCAGCATACTGGTGAGGTCTCTGCAACTACTTGGCAATATTGCAAGAGCAGGATCTCTCAGTAAGTAGAGAAAAGAACAATGGCACACCTGCAACACAGTTACAGTAATGCTCATGCTAACAGCAAACAAATGCCTCATATTTGCTAATCCCTGCTAAATGGATCAGCATAATTTTGTCATAATTTTCCACTAACTTCATACTTATATTTTAAGTACTTTGAAAGGAGTAAGAGCGGGAATACCCCACAACTGCAGAGAATCACCATTTCAAACAAAATGAGCACTTAGTAATTTCATTTGACTTTTACCAGGCAGTTATGTGTGACAAACAAAATGACAGCAGTGCACGGACCCCTCACATGATAATTAGTTTACTACTTTGAAATGTTGTAACGGAATGAATCTTCTAAAATTATTGTCAGAATAGTTAATGACATAAAACTAATGAGAAGTGATGCTGTTCTGGACATTCCAAAAACCTATAATGATCTGTTAGATCCAATGGCAGAACCCAGATCAGTTCTTCTGGTATTAATGGGTGTTGCACTTGTGTGACAAAATGACATACTCAAGTCTTACAGGAAAACCGTATCCAGTGTTACTCATCTGCAACCTATACAGTTCAGTAAACAAAATAGAATGAAACCAAGTAATCAGCTAACCAATATTTTAACTTCAGTGTGGTCTGGGTTTCCTCCCAGGATCCTAGAAGCAAAGAAGATGTTGATACAGGAAGGAAGCCATTCCCATATCATTACTGAAACCTGAACTCAGTAAGACCCAGTGTTATTTCAGAATATCTAGTTACTGCTACTCTTCTATGCTCAGCAGAGCAGGGCATTCTATCTGACTGGTACCTGGCTCAGCACAAAAACAATCCTGACTTGAGCACATAACTGCTCAAAATCAAAATAACATAAAAAATAGTTTAGCTTAGATTGTTTACTGTGCTGCTTATGCCTGAAATGACCAGTGTTCTCTCTTCACCTTGCCAGTAAAAATTTTGCTAATGCGTAACAATAATTAATGGCTTGCTGAATGAAACAGCACTGATTATTCAGTGAAACCTAACTTTGCTTATTAACAAATCCAAAGAAAATACAAGCTCTACTTTGTAAAACAACCATGATCTCAGAGGTTATACATTAAAACATTAGACATAGTGTAGTTCATGGTCTTCCAAGAAGCAGTAGTAATCTTTTCTGTAACAGTAATAGTAACCACTGTGGCCATGATGATTTGAATTTTTCTGTTTCAGACTTGAAAAGGGCTTGTGCGCTTGAAAGCCTGTACTTTTTTTTTTTTTGTATATTGCTTTTTCTGATAAAAGATTTTTCCCTACAAGTCTTGCCTGCCTTATAAACCTTTATGATATTCATAACATAATGCTGTTGTTGTGGATTTTCATCTGTTTTTCCAGTGCAAAATGTCAGGTCCATCACTACACAGTAAATAAGACGAAGGAAGGCAAAGAAAGGTAGGAAGAATGGCTACCCATCTATACGTTATCTTGAGTCTTAGAGATAGCGTATATAGATGTGTACATTCATGTACATGTATACAAAGTATATGTGATTTAACCCCTGAAATCCTATGGAACCTGTGGACAAGAATGGGAAAACAGAAGTCTTAATGGTTAATGGGACCAAACAATTGAACCAATGAAGTATGGGAGATTTTAAAGCTGAAGTTTTCCACTGCTCACTGATGCATTTCTGTTATTACAAACTGCCAGCTATTATGGAAAACCTTTAGTGCACAATGTAATGATTGGTCACGCGGAGGGAATTCTCTTTATTTTTTATTCTGCAGAGGGTAAAGCTGACGTTAAAATCAACACCTCTGTCTTCAGTTGTTTAATTCCATGGCTTACATTTAGAAAATATAATAATATATCAGTACCAGAGAGGAGTAATAATTGTGTTTAGTTTGCTACACACGAATGGTTTCTGCATGTGCACAAAAGTCTAATGTGCTTTTGAATTTTCATTCATCAGTAGGAATTTCTGAGCCTTTCATTGCACCACTGGTTTCAATCTCAGCAGAAACACAGAAATAAATTATCTACCTTTAAATTCTGAGGTATTTCCAGGTGCAATACTACTTGTGACTAACTTACATTGAGTGAAAATTTAGGGATTTCTTCCCTGAATAAATTAAAGTATGTAATCGGTAGGTAAGTGAGAGAAACATATTTGAACAAGCACAAGAACAGGTAGAAAAGTTCCCAGTCTTTTCTTAGTCTACTCTAAACATAAATTTTGAAAAAGAAGAAGTGTATTAACATATGTAAAAATATTAATTTTAGTGATAACCATATTGCTCTGTCTTTGAGTTATATATGACTTTCAAATAACCTTCTGAAAAAAATGAACAAAGTTACTTTCAGCAAATGCTTATTTTAGTTACTAAACTGATAACAGTTTCTGAGATAATTGGGTTATTTTTCCTACAGGAAAATAGATACTTATTGCTTAATGTACTTTATATGGTTGAAAATCAATGATGTAACTACAAGTGTGGGAGTTATTTACTGATTTAAATTCAAATTATCATGTAAGTGAACTCCCTGTGTTTTTAAGTTAGGTAGCAATTTACTTAGCAACTTACAGTAAGGGACCACAATTTTGAAAAATAAATTTGCATGTATATATGTTTTGGACGACTATATTAATTACTTTATGTTGTAAACAAAATCTGTGTGGAAAGTACATTGTTTTCATTGACCTAAATACAGCTTTTTAAGCATACTTATTATGTATGATTCTTCTTTTTAACATACAATTTAGAGTTGCATTCATTTTCTACTTCAGCTGTTTTCCATTATCAAAAGTAGTAATTGATGGTATTTTATTCAGTAGAAGACAGGATTTTAAAGATTTTATACTGGTTTTCAAACTGCATTGGCTTGAAACAGGTCTACACTTAGGCATATTCTTAAACTTCCATTTGAATTTACTCACAATCTACAGAAAGAATGTACATGTAGAATATATTCCTGAACAAAAGCTGAAGTATTATTCCTCTATCTTTTGTTTTGCTTGGTTTTAATCTTATAGCAATAAAATTAGTTCGTTACCCGAAGCTATTCTTCACAGCTCATTCTTCTGAAAATAAGTACCACAAATAATGAGTATAGTCTATTTATAATTGTAGGCAGGAGAGGAGGGGTTTGCTTTGCTACGGTTCTGTTGGATTATCTCCTCAGGTATGTTGTTGAAAGTTAAATAATACATTGAAAGATGGAGAGTACTAAATAATGCAGGTTTGCAGGGTATGAATTTTCTTATGCTAAGCAAGGGAACAATCTTTGAACAGAAAATTGTAACTGGAAGAAAAGTATGTCGTTGTGCTAGAGAATTTCTTTCATTTTAATTTTGGTCAATAAAAACAATTCATTAAGTTTCCGAATTAGCTATCATACATATATCCTAGATCACAAATTCAGGCAACTGTTTAGAATCATAGAATCATAGAATTGTCTAGGTTGGAAGAGACCCTTGGGATCATTGAGTCCAACCATCTACCCTACTCTACAAAGTTCTCCCCTACACCATATCCCCCAACACCACATCTAAACGTCTCTTAAACACACCCAGGGATGGTGACTAAACCACTTCCCTGGGCAGTCTATTCCAATGCCCAACCACTCTTTCTGTGAAAAATTCTTTCCTAATGTTCGGTCTAAACCTACCCTGTTGGAGCTTGAAGCCATTCCCTCTTGTTCTGTCATTAGTCACCTGTGAGAAGAGACCAGCACCAACCTCTCTACAGTGTCCTTTCAAATAGTTGTAGGGTGATGGGGTCTCCCCTCAGCCTCCTCCTCCTCAAACTAAACAGTCCCAGCTCCTTCAACCGCTCTTCATATGATTTGTCTGCTAGGCCCTTCACCGGTTTCGTTGCCCTCCTCTGCACTCGTTCCAGCACCTCGATATCTCTCTTGTATTGAGGTGCCCAAAACTGGACACAATACTCGAGGTGTGGCCTCACCAGTGCTGAGTACAGGGGCACGATCACCTCCCTACTTCTGCTGGCCACGCTATTTCTAATACAAGCCAGGATGCCATTGGCTTTCTTGGCCACCCGGGCACACTGCCGGCTCATATTCAGCCGCTTGTCAATTAGAACCCCCAGGTCTCTTTCTGCCAGGCAGCTTTCCAGCCACACTTCCCCAGGCCTGTAGTGC
The DNA here is from genome assembly GCF_965231255.1 of Vanellus vanellus. Taxonomy (NCBI): domain Eukaryota; kingdom Metazoa; phylum Chordata; class Aves; order Charadriiformes; family Charadriidae; genus Vanellus; species Vanellus vanellus. Next base: position 25,875,597 of record NC_138908.1, read on the forward strand.
TGCATGGGGTTATTGTGGCCCAAGTGCAGGACCTGGCACTTACCCTTGTTGAAACTCATACCATTGATGTTGGCCCAATGATCCAATCTATCTAAGTCTCTCTGTAGAGCTTCCCTTCCTCCTAGGAATCAACACTCCTGCTTAACTTGGTGTCATCTGCAAACTTGCTGATGATACACCCTATGTTCTTATCAAGATCATCAATAAAGACGTTGAACAGAAATGGTCCCAACACGGAGCCCTGAGGCACACCACTTGTGACCAGCCGCCAGCTGGATTTAAATCCATTGAGCACCACTCTTTGGGACCTTCCAGTCAGCCAGTGCTTGATCCAGTGGATTGTATGCTCATTCAGGCCGTGCAAAGCCAGTTTTTCCACGAGAATTGTAAGGGGGAGAGTATCGAATGCTTTTTGAAAGTCCAGTTATACAATATCAACAGCCTTTCCCTTGTCCAATATTCTGGTAATCTTGTCATAGAAGGAGATCAGGTTCGTCTGGCAGGACCTGCCTTCCATAAACCCATGCTGACTAGGCCTGATCCCCTGGTTGCCCATTATGTGGGTTTTGATGGCACTCAAGATGACCTACTCCATGACCTTCCCTGGTATCGAGGTTAGACTGACAGGTCTATAGTTACCTGGATCCTCCTTTTTGCCTTTCTTGTAGATGGGTGTTACATTTGCCACCCTCCAGTCCATTGGGACCTCCCCAGTTAGCCATGAAAAAGTTTTGAAACAGGTGTTGTTTGAAAACCTATGTATTATGCATAACCTATAAACCTATGCATAACCTATAAACCTATAAACCTATAAAAATAAACCTATGCATAACCTATAAACCTATGCATAACCTATAAATCTATAACCTATAAACCTATGCATAGTTTGAAAATCTATGCATTATGTATTTTATATCAACATGTGAACAAACATAAGGAAAGAGTATATGCACTTTTGTGCCATAGTCAAGTTAAAAAACACTCATGGGAGAATTTACTTTCTTTACAATTTGATCAGATGGCACCTTATTGCTAAAACATCCCTCGTTTCAGACATTTGCACTTCTCTGCGCTTTCCTGTGAATTTGGTGTCATATCTCAGGCCTAGTTTGTGACTCAGATAATATACAACATGTAGAGAGTTAACTCCAGTAATAATGTGTATATACTTTATTTCCAAATAAACCAAAATATCAATAAGGTACCTACAATATTTTTTCCTTTTTTTTTCTTTTAGAGCCATAGCAACTGGCAATGGTAGCTCTCCGAATCATTATTTGATTATTTCTTTGAACACAACACCTAGGAGCTCCTCAGAGTGGACTCTCTATACCTGAGACGAGAGACCCTGCCTCTGTTTTAAGAGTGATGCGCTTCACAGTCCCAGTCGCTGCATGTGTATCCAAGCTAGCTCACGTCTGCAGAGCAAGTGTGCTCCGTGGAGACCTCTCAGAGAGCACTGTCGCTGAGAAATGGGGAGCAACGCTTACCCTGCTGTTGTCCTGGTAGGCAGCAAAGATGTGTCCTAGGACCACACAAAGGGATCCAGACTGTTGAGCACACCTGCTTCAAAGAGCTACGACACCTGTTTCAACAACAACAACAACAAAAATTAAAAGGTAAATTGTGAGATTACATCAGCCAGCACTGTAAGCAGAACCTCAGGGAAACCATTTCTCTTCCACTAAGCAGGATTCAAAACAGAAATTCTGATTTTATACATGTTTTCGTAAAATTGTGATGCCTTTTAATTCAGATGAGATTAAAATCCAGGGATTACAGCAGAAACCCAGAATGTGCTCTGTAGGGTTTGTGACAACCATAAAAGTAAATAAAACAAGGACAGGGGCACAAGTGTTGAGCCACATTTATTCACACTGTTGACCCTTTAGGACTCTCCACTGCAGAGTTTTGATGTGTATCAGCTATTATATCATCAGACAGTTCCTGCACAGAGTTCAGGGACTAGGACATGCCAGGGATCATTCCAACACAGACATAAGACTCGGAAGAGGAGAGGTTTGGGTTTTCCTGGGGGGGAGGGCATGTGGTGGTGAGCAGTGTTTGCAGCCTTGTTTTGCTATCAGACAATGATTTCAGCTCTTTGGTCTCTAGCAGCCCCGTGAGTCTAACACACCCATTCAGTGATGAGCTCCTGCTGTCTGGAGACCAGAACCAGGATCCCGCAGCACTCTGCTCAAGTGACAGTGTCACACGTTAAGGCATTCAACTATGCCATCCATGCTACCGTGTCCCAGCTAATTACCAATACTAATATAATCTGGAGTTTGACATTAATGAAATATTGACTAAACTTCCTGCAAATGTAAGGTGACTCACTGATAGTCACAGTTGGGCTTCAAATTCCATTTTTAAGCTTCTGATGACACTGATCAGCTATCCAAGGCATGTCTTCCAAGTTCTGTCTTCTGTTTATACTTCACACTTCACCACTTAATCTTTTTGGGGTTACACCTAAATTTCAGTTATTTTTCCCTTATATTTTCCCATTCATCTACCACAAAGTAATACTAAATATTCCATTTCCACATGCTTCACTTTATTTCTAGGAGGCAAAGATTTTTTTAAATGTTTACCCAAATCAAGAGTCATAACTTCTAGTTTGATACATAAATTTTTTTCCATTAGTAATTCAGCAAGCACACATTTCTAAACTATATGGTGTTGTTTGATAAGACAGCAGGAAAGAAGCTATTTTCTGATTTAAAGATAGTTTATCTTCTTTGACAGTTTTTGTGCCAGTTAAAAAATATATATTGGAAAATACTGTCTTCTCAAATAGAGCACAGATTGTGGTAGGCAGGTAAAGTATCTAAATATTATTGATGTCGTAACTTTTTCTATGTTCACCGGGGTGAATTAGCAGAAATTAATTCACATGGTAACGCATAGATCACAAATTTAAGCCTTTAACTTAAAAACATTGCTTGTACGGCACTGACAAACTATAGATAACTCCTGCCTATGCTGATGATGAATCTTGGATGTGTTAAAAAACTTTTACCAAAGAAAGAATTTCCAAAACTCAATGTAATCTACTAGTCATGGACATGATGACAAGTTCAAGGAATGTCCTGGTGTACAAATGAGATCGTTTATGCAAACTTCATTTTCAGTCTTCTTTCCGTTTGCCAGCCTCCTTTAAACACAGTCAAACTAAGAATGACACAGACCTCAGATATAATGTATTTCTTTGAGCATTAAAAAGCCCAGCGACTATTAATACATTTAAATAACTAGACACAGATGAATTTTTTTTTCCTGTTAAGTGTTGCTCTATTTTTTATTCATTAATCATCCCAGATTAGGATAAAACAGCCAATACCAGCCACATAACCATTCTTTTTTGGTTGTTTGCAATCATGAAGCCTCTGAGAGGTTTGCATTGATATGCAGTACATATAATTTCTGTTTTTCTTATCCTGAATTGTATATACTTACCTGTGTTTCAGATTAATCTTTAAATTATTCTTTAATGTCTGGTCACTATGGAGTAACTGAATACCTGACGTTCAGTTACTCCATATTTTAAGACAGGTGGGAGGTCTACTGCATCTTGCTAATAGCTCTTTGAATCGTTTATAAAACTTCTGGTGCTGTCTGCTCTGCTCTCTTGTGCAGCTAGAAGCTGCTGGAATTTGTAAAAGCTGCACCACAAAATAAATGTAGCTATGCCTTGAATGCTGGAGCATGCAGTTACTTGGTTTCCCGTGCATCTGCGGGTATCAGGAAATGTTAATTTTAAGATCCTGCACAACTTTGAGTTAGCAGCAATTTAAGATTTATTAGCACAGGATTAGTTTGTATGATTTTTAACAATACTTAATCATCAGCTAATTGTCAGAGTGATTTAACCAAATTTGCTATAATCAACACAGTGACTTAGTTAAAGATTCGAAAATGGCAAGGTTCACATGAGACTTAAGACAGAATTTCTTAAATCAAATTGCACACACACATACACGAGACTTACAGCAAAGTTTCCTAGCTGAAATCGCATACGCACAAACACAAACAGATATAGAGGTTAACCTATATAATTAAGATGTTTCTGTTTTTGCAAAAGGTAGTGAATTATCGGTACCAACGGATCCTTGAAACCTCAGGAAATCCAATAATAGTGAATTACACACTCTCTTCCTTCATCGGCATTTGTCAATAGACAATGTCTGAAATCCTCACCACTCTTCAAAATCCGTGCAAAATCTACTCTTTGAAATCCTCTCAAAATCTGCACTATAATACCATCATGAAATCTACACTTTATTTTCCTCTGGAAATCTGCCCTGAGAGGTGTCCCAGCTCAGGGGAAGATACTGTGTCAGAGCCTGCTGGGATCCTGGAGAGCTCGAAGGGTCTCACTATTTATAGGATTGCAAAATAATTGATTTTGGTGTGTATTTTTCCATTGTGGCCACAATTCTTGTCAGGTAATTCTGGTACCTTCCAAAGTGGGCTACGATTCAGGCAACAGGAGTTTCAGGTACAGTTAGGGAATGCGTGTCTCCTGCTTACTAATGGTGTTCCATTAGACCAAAAGACATATCAGATCTCTGGCTTTGAATAGGGTTTCATGGACCGCTTTAAGATCACTGAAGATGCGGAACAGCTTGCATTGTTTTCTTTTGTAAAGACAGCAAATTGTTTTTAGAGAGAAACACTGTTTGCAGTAATGCTGCTATTGTCTCTGCCTAATGGTTTATACCTAAAGTCACACATCTGATAGGACAGTTTAAGCATTTATGGATAACAGAAAATGTATCTTGGTTAAGGAACAACTAATTAATGAAAAATCACAGAGGTTTATTATTATTAGGTATACCTAATAATTTAGTTATGTATTAAGTACACCTAATTACTTATATACTCATTTATTATTATTAGGTGTACCTAAGCAGTTCTTAACACTTTTTTATGGCTCAGGATTGACAACTTATATTGATGTTTCAGATCACAACACATGAGATTTTTCACAAGTGTCAATTCATAAGCGTCTGCCTTCCAAACTGGGATGCATGCACAAAATGAAATGGATATGAACTGGATATCAACCTCCTGAGCGAGGAGGGCTTTCAGCGGCCATTTACAGCCAATACAGCCAGTAATGGACCCCAACCCTCACAGCCGCAACTACACTACTGTGGTTCTGAACAAGCATGAACACAAGGGAAACAGATGATCAAGCATTAAGTGCACGAGCAACCATCATGAGGTTCGGCACAGTTTTTAGAGAACATAGTGGCTGACAGGTCACAGTTTGGTACTGGGGTAAGGAAATCCAAAGCAGGTCCCATACCGCACACTGCTTGGATCTCAGTTTTGTTGTGGTTTCATGGAGAGGGCAAAACACAGTGAGACCAAATGTGTCGGGAGTCTCCTTGCTCCCCACTCTGACTGACAGCAGTGAAGGACATACAGGTTTAGTTTTTCCCTAGAAAGCTCTTAGGCCTATGAAGAGCAGAGCAGCTGTCAGGTCACCCTGCCCCACTGTGGTACAGTGTCGGGGCAGAGGATATAAAATCAGCTGCTCATCCTGCCCATCTACTTCTTCCCTAAGCTAATTCCTCTCAGTCAGGTATGTAAGAATAGGCATCCTACTGTAAAAACAGTTCCTGATGAAGTCCTATGAAAATCCACACAACAGCTGCAAAATATTTGGAATTTTTTAAAAATAAGATATTACACAACACAGGCTTTTACCTGCCTTTGAAATCACTCTGAGAACAGGCTGTGATTCAGGCCACAAATTTAAAGGAGGATCATAAGCAGATGGTACAACGCACAGAGATTTTGAAAGTTAGTGTAGCATTTTTGCCCACTGACTGATGCTGAACCCAACAGTTACTTTTCAAACGGCAAGTTAATTGCTAAAAAATACCCACATTCTCCCATTATTCTTACCACAAACCATCTACAGTATCACCCAGAGAGGCTTTCAGTTAAAGCAGCTCAAGCTTGGCCTCCAAACTTCACTTTACGTTAATTCTTTTTTCTTTTTTTTTTAGTTACACATGAGACTACTTTACTTGTTGCACTTACTGTCACTTTTTGACCTATGAATGTTTCTGGTCCAGTCTTTGGTGGGCTCCTTAAGCTCCTTAAGCCTTCTCTTGGTTATTTTTCTCAGTTGCTGAGGTACCGACCTACTGGATCACTTCCACTGCACAGACTCGTTGTCTGTTTCCACTTGATAGTAATTTCTGGATGCTATTCTGATCTTGGAGATTTATGGACTTGTTCCAAATTAATTTTCATGAGAATTTTTCTTCAATCTCATTAGTATTCATTACTCTTTCTAAATTGAATACTTTTCTTGGTTTTCTCATTAGTCTTTTGTGTCTCTTTTTTTCCTAATGGTATGTTTTGCTTAGATATTTTTTGGCTGTTCATGGTATATGTAAAGTTAACGTGGCCAATATTTTGGCATTTGCAACACCTGGCTTTTTATAAACATGTACGTGAATCCACTGGTTTTATTTACCCTGATGAAAGCTTTGTACTGCTTTCAGTTTCTCTTCTGAAGTTACACATCTTCGATTTGTCTATTTGTTTCTTTGTTATCCCATGGTTTCTCTTAATTTTTTTTCGTGAACTGGTATTACATTTTTTCTTTCTCAGACAAATACAAGTTTGCCCAGTAAAGTTTGTTTTGAAAATTGCCCAAACTAACATACATTTTTCACTATAAACTCTTCCTCAGCTGAATTTCTTGTTTCTTCAAATGAAACTATAAGAAAAAGTCTGTAGTGTGGCTACGAAAGAACTTCCTATTAGGAGTAACGTGGATCAAATCTGACTGATTTTAAGATGGGTCTTGATTCAACTACTGTTCCACAAATACACCCCTGTAGCCTACACCAGCAGTGGATTCAACCTCAGGTCCCATTGTAAGCATTTGACACCAACTGAATTTCAAATTTCAATCATTAATTAATTGTTAATGCCCTAGATGTTTGACTCTATAGTAAAACACATAATCCAAATGCACTGGCAAGCTCTTGGTCTGGTAAAATTTCTTGCACCACTTCAAGCCAGAACATTTGGGGATACTAATCAAGCTATTTGCTTTCCCCACTCACACTCCCAAAAAAGTTTTTTTTCCACTTCCTCACTCCCTTCTTTTTCCCTCTTTCAAAGTCAGCTTTAAAATCTGACCTGGCCTCTGTATACCTTAATTTTTTCTTTGTAATAAGACCATCTTTACTTCATTTCCCTGTTCTTCATCACACACGCTCATCATCTGGCATTTGGTCTGTCAGCTCATTTGGAGAGAGAGGAACTTTTCTGTCTTCTATACACCATCTATGACATTTGGGATACTGTTAAATGAGAAAGCCATCAACTGGTAACTCTACAATGTATAAGTTCGTAAGTTCTCTCTTCGTGAAACAGCAGTAATTCTTCTAAAGGCAGGTTGTACTGTTAACTTTTGCTTGAGAAAGACACAAAGATCTAGAAGGTGATCTGTGTGAATTCTGGTCAAACTTATTTTTTGTGTCTAGTCATGGTCTTGGATTGTATTATCATCCCTGGCTGTATCTCACCAATAGTCTTTCTCTCCCATGACAAAGCTGGGCCAGCAGACAAGGTGAATACATTTTATCTGTGTTAGGGCAAAAGAAAACCACAAACAAATGCAAACCCAAAAAACAGGGTAACCAAAGCCTTAAAATTCCATTTGTTCTCTTTTAAAGACAATGCAGAAATAAAAATGTTTAAATTTTCATTGCTTTTCAGTTATTCATATCCTTAAACATGTCTGGAATGTGTTATTGATCCATTACTAAGAATAGCAAAAAAAAAAAGGCCCAATTTATCAAATATTTTATTGAAGAAGGTAGGGATTTTCCTTAGAAAAAGACTGCAAAATTTACACTAAGAAATGCTATAACAAGATATGTTTCAATTGTCCTGATGTTTTATGTTTTGTTCCATATTTGCCATTCCTTTCTATTTCAGAACTTCAGGGCCTATAAAGGGATTCACTTTATATACAGTGAAAGTCTTGGCACTGAGTTTATAGATTGTCTTCCTCAAAGGGTCCTCTTCCAAATCAGAATTTCAAATGGGTTCACATTAAAGACACAATTCAAAATGGTGAGTTTTCCAGTAATTAACTGTGATAACACAGGGGATGTGGAATGTCCTTTAAAATATAGCTGTAGGCTTGCAGCTGTCTTTCTGGCATGTACTACAGTTTAGTCATTGTAGTGTGCGTTATGATTTAACAGACCTAGAAGCACTTTCAAAAGATTGACATGTGGTGTGGCAAAATTCAGTCAACTGAGCAAACATACCACCAGCTCTTCTCAAGTTTTTTAAAAGCACCAGAAGCCACATTGCCATTGCTAGAGTTGACTAAAACGTTACAAATTTGAATATTGCTCGCCACGAGTGAGGTTTACAAAGACATAGAAATAGCCAGTCAGCTTCCATTTAGTATTTCACAAACTGATGCACAAAGCAAACCAGTCTAATCAGTGATTACAGGAAAACGGTTCCTTTGCCTCCCAGCTTCCACCTCCACTGCTTACAGCAGATTGCCCTCAGCTTGTGCTTCAGTCTTAAATCCAAAAGCACTACCCTTCTCTCCAATGTGTCTTTCCCCATTCAGAATTAATAATAACTTGCAGGATGAACTTCCAATTAAAATGACAGGTTAACTTGTTTATTCCATTAAAGAAGCACACATCTGTAATAATAAATTCTGCAAATACCTTCCGCAGGGAGAGCTAGACTGTATGTTGAGAATTCATAAGATAACATAAGGAGATGACACAATGCATTTGGTGCTATTTAAGCCAAAGACATCCTGAGCATGAATCTTTAAGAGAAGAAAATGTATCTGCTTCCCTGAAATTTGCAGAGGGAACTTCACAAGATGGGAGCAGGCTGGTAGCAGAACAAGAAGTATCAACAATGGATGGATTAATTGAATGCCAGGGGACAGCAGCAACGTAGGAATTGCCTTGAGGTTCTTGCCCTAATGATGAACTGTGAATAACTTTCCCTCCTGCATTTTCCTCAAGGGAGTACTTCACCCTCTCATGCTTCAGGAGGTTGAAAAGACAATGAGTGATAATGTCTGGCTTCAATTTATATTCACAGGTAAGAAAGAGACACATAAACAAAAGCTGGCCCTATTTTTTGGTTGCAGTGTTGATCACATATATTTGGAATGTCTCAGCACAAAACTCTGGGAAAGTCTGTTGTGTTGCATATGTATGTATAGGATTATCAATATTGAGGCAATAATGCCTCCCTGAGAGAGAGGTCAGTCAAAATGCAGAAAAAAACATCATGAGAATTGGCTGCCTGAGACTCCTGAGGTAGATTTTCTGACCTGAGATATTGTCAGAAGAGTCGCTTCCCTCAGTAACTGGGTTAGTGGCTTGAAAGAAGCAATGTCATTGACTGGTCTGCCCACCTGTCAGTATGACTGTCTTTTTGAAATCAGGATGATATCCTGCATCTTTAAGACAGCACTAGTGTCTGATCTGAAGTTAATATTGCTGTGTGGAGTGAAAGAAAATAAAATTGAGGTAGATACTGTCTCACTCAGGCATTCAATTCAGAAGAATATCTAAAATTAGTTTTCCCCTTTATTTTATCTATTTTATTCACTTCAGGTCCACAATCACAAAAATACTTATAGGTAGACTTTCTTTTCTGTTTGTTTGACTTTTTTTTTCTTTTGACTCCCATACACCCTTTTTATTTCTTGACATACCATCACAGACATGATTACTTGCAATTTCTCTGTTGCAATTTTGTTTCATATTCTACTGAGTAAGAAAGGCACTCAGTAGAAACAATAAGAATGCAATTATCTATTTCCAATATTTATTTGAATAGAGTTATACTTTTTAATGGCAATTTTTATAAAAAATGGACAGATTTATAGGCAAAAATAGTACTTACAGAATAATACACTGGACTAAAGCTGTATTCTGTCTTACAACATTTGGCAATTTCATTATACGAAAAAAAAAAAAAACTAAGGAAAGTTTACATGAAATAAGCTTTCCAAAACATCAAGGTTGTACCTGCAACAGCTTAAACAAACATTCTTAAGTGAACCATAAAAATAGATTTCTGTCTCTTTCCACTTACAAACCTGGCAAAAACCGCAATCCACATTTCTGTAAACCTTTCTTTGGCTTCAATTTGTTATGTGACAAGGGTTTTTTTTTTGTTTAAATTGAAAAAAAAAAAAAAAAAAAGACAACTTGACAAAGTAAAGCATAAACAATAGAAAATGTTACAATTCCTGGTGAATAAGCGGACCAATTTTTTAAAGGGTCAGACAATTCCTGAAACACATTATCCTTTATAGTTCTAATGTTTCTTATAATTCATCATGGTGACAAACACATAGGATGATGTCTTCATTTTTCTGAACCGTGGACATTTTCTGCACCTAGTGAATTCTGCGTCACATCTGAGTCTGTGGAAACTGCAAGTACTGCAAAACATGAAGTCGGATATTCATGTCACAGAGAAGACCAGTAAAGAGTTACAAGAGATACAATGATATTGAAAATACCTGAAAAGTGAAAACATCAGTGGGATTTTAGATGCAGATAAATGGAACCGCTGTGGCTGCTCTAAGTGCAGAGACGTCTCAGAACAGAGAGGTGCAGCCGCACACCTGAAAAGAGCCTTGTAACCCCCTTCACTGGAGGGGCGGTGGGAGTCCCTGTGCCATCTCCAAGGGCACCACTTTTTTCGCCTATCAGCAGGGCTGCAATACAAGCTAACTACTCTTCAGCTTGATTAAAATGGCACATTTTTCTCCATTCATAGTTTTTACCCCTTCCAATATTACTGGTCTTCATGTTATCAAGTCGCTGTAGAAAAGGCGGCGAAAAAGCATTAGCAGAATAAACAGTGGATTTGCATGATGGGAGGGAACTAAGAAAGGATTCGGAAAAAGGTGACAATGGGATTTGAGATGGAAAGATTAAAAGGACAGAGAAAGGGAAAAAAAGAATATTTTTTTCCTGCAGCCTGTCAGACCTTTCATTCAATTCCTCACTCACCCAGCCTTCTTGACAGAATACTAAAACTTATCTTGCATGACACACCCAATTCATCACAATTTCTCCACAAGCTATTTATTGTTTGCTATGACACTAGAGACTCCCATAGGAATAATTATTTCTGTTGCTCTTCACAGACATTCACATGCACAATGGAGATAATGTCAAAAATGGTGAGAGTGAACATGATATATGTGCATGGACATGTTCACAAAAATCCATGGGCATGCATGCACATGCATATACATTCAATCCCCACTTTGGTGAATATTTCTCTGTTGTTATTACTACATATCCCAATGCCAATTTGCATTGCAAACACTTTTATAATTCCATAAAATGAAGCCAATGTTTTTCATAAATTGGTATCTAAAATCTCAGCCAACAACTACTGTTAATTAAAAAGACATTTAAGTGTTAAAAATTTTGTTGTTCATAAATAGAGTTCCTAATGTTCCTCGATGATCTATTTTAATGGCCTGTGAGTTATTTGTTGTCTTATTAACTGTTTCATTTTTAAGAATCTGAAAGAAAGATTTCTAAAGCCATGAAAGCCATATTCATATAAAGTTTGACATTTCAGCTTGTTGCTTGTGTTTGTGATCCATGTATTCATAAATATTTGAATGTCTAAAGATGTACCATAGTTTTCAAAAGTATCTAAATACATAAGGTTCAATTGCAGCATAAGCTGTGAAACAGGCAGCTGACACGCTAAAGCATTTCTGTCAGTCTTGTTATGATGATGCTAAATGCTTTTGAAATCTAGTCTTGTAATTTAGTTTTTAAAGAGGAATCTTTAAAAGGGCAAGAACAGCTATAGTGCCTGTCCAGAGATCATGAATATATAAATCACGATCTTGTGATACTTATTCCTTGTCCAAAATAGATATTTTTAAATTTATTACTTTTAGTTCTTTAAAAAACAGCAACCTTACAGACTAGGTTGCTTTTTCTTTATTTATTACAAAAAAACCCATTAACATGGTGTCAGACTGCTATGTAATAAGTGATTTTAAACTACTAACAAAGCATTGGTATAAACAAAATTATAGGCATTTGTTCTCTAAAGTCAATTTTTACAGTATTCACCTATTCTGAATAAAATCAAAATATTTTAACTAAACTATATGGCAATAATATCAATGGCTAAAGTAACTACATGTTATTTGCAGTTGTTCTTTACAAACTTTAAACAAGATTGATACTCTTGTGGCAAATCTATTTTATGTAGACAGTAGCTTTGGCTAGTTTAGGTCATTTATTTCAAAGGAAGAGTTTATGGAAATACCTTGTCCTCTCCACCAATATTTTAAAGAGTCTTACAGTTCTTTCACCAAGAATGTTGGAAGAGAATATCTGAAATACAGCAGGGCTATTCTTTTGCTTTAATATTGTTCTTTTTGCTTCCCCCTTTCCCTTTCTCTAACAGAGGAAAAAAATCAATGTTGTTAATGTTTAAGAAATCCAGGGTGACAAATAGACCATGGAGACTACTGAGGATTTTTCAAAGACTCTGTCAACAAACAGATGTTCAAGAACCCTGTCTGAGCAGAAAATCTCTTGTTTTCCTCTGCCATAGCCTACTGGGGTCCTGAGGGACTGTACCTCCTATAAGCTCTCTACATCCCCCACCAGCATGCAAAAAGAAACAACTGTATTTTAAATCCGAGAAAATGAGAAGCTTCTGCAGAGACTGAGTAGGGAAGCCAGAGACTGACCACAGAGTGAGGCGATAGGAATTAACACTAATAGCATTTGGGAACAGCAGCGTTTTGGAAGCTAGTGAAGGAAAAAGTCTAAGATCAAAGTAGGAAGCAATAGTAGAAATGGGAGAAAACAGCAAAAGCAGTGAGTTAAAAGGCTTGACTGGGAGGAAAGAAATTAGCATGAAAAGTCTCAAAACAAAGAGACAGGATGAGAAGCTGGAAAGGACACGAAAAGCAGTGTAGAGAAGTAAATAGAGTAGGTAAACAGGCTCAGCTGGATTGGGCAATAGGGGCTTATGCTCACTGAAGTACACTTTCTAGGATCAGGTGGAAGACTGTGTCCTTGATCAGACATCTAGATTCCTACAGTCTACTATTGCCATGCTGTCAGTAATACCTGATAAAAACATTGACAGATTATGAACGAAGACTCAATTGTGTTTCCCCTCTCTCAGCTGTATAGTGTGATCAGGGTCCTTGTGGCCTGCAAGCAGGAGAAAGCGTACATATTGCACCCCAGTATCCCCCAGCTCTACTGACACATCTTTCTGGAGACTGAACAGATTCTAATCTTGATGATGACTTATTTCTGTGTGACAATGAATACATGGAATACATTTTTGGAAGTTTGTTTTCATTTTAGTTTTCTTGAAAAAAAAAAAACAAACCAGAAGACAGGTAAAAATATTTAATAATAATAAAAAAGAGGCCTGATAAAAAAGTGCCTGTCAAGAAATGGAAGTCAAAGGTAGTGTGATCTGTGAAAACTTAATATGTTTCACTGGTATCCAGCATCAGCACACAGATGGATCAGACCTGTTGCTGAATACAACTGTATAATGAACAAAACTCACCTGTAAAGCACTAGTCTCTTCTGTCACAGAATTCAGATTGTGCTACAGTGAATGGGAAAGACTGGTCTCATAAAAGCAGTGGTAAGAAACTCAAAGATGGAAAATGTGGAAACAAAATATAAGGAGAGTAAATAGCAAATATATTTACATTAGAGGATAAAGACATGTAGGGGAAAAGCAGTGGCTGATATAACTTAAGAAAATAGCGAGGAGCTTTTGAAGTATCCAAGAAATAAAGAAATACCATAAATATTTTAATGAAAGATAAAATAAAATTGTAAACAATGAGGCAGAAAAAATAGAGTAAATACTTCTGCTCGGGATTCGGAGAAGGCCTTCACTTTACAGGGATCCAGTTCAATCCATTAATAACTAAGGGGAATGTTGAAGAGAATCTATTAGAATTATGTAGTTTTATATCAACAGGCCTGTGTAACTTTCAACCACACATTATTAGTAAGTTAGCTAAAGAATTTTCTGGATTTTTCTTAGCTAGTATTACATTAGCTAGCTTATCAAAGACACTCTAGAGGATTCCGAAAATACTAAGAATGCTCCAATGGGAAATTGTGGGTAACTGTGTCATACTAGGAAAGAGCATAGAAAAGCTAGTATGAAATTATATCAAATAAAAAATAAATAAAACTGATATAATCAAGGTCAACTGATACTATCTAAGAGAAAATAAAAAGAAAGCTTTTTTAAATCAAAATCCAATTCAATCTTTGGTGAGATTAAAATTTTGGTTGATGTATTTGTTGCACAAATATAACTTTTATGAGGCTTTTGAGTCAACATCTATTATCCTTTAATTAATAAATTAATGGTAAACACTACAGCAAAGCACACATTAAAAAGACTAATAATTAGATAACTGATTAGTCGCAAAAGCAACTGGCAATAAAGAATCAATAATAAACAGGAGTTATTTCTAGAGGTGAGTAGTATAACCCCCTGTATTTCTAAGTATGATCAGAAGTACATATTATATCCATGCTGAAGAAGACAATGAAGGTTACACAAAACTAGTAGACAAAGGTAAGGCCAAGGAGACCAGCTCTGGAATTAAAACACGATAGTTTCTTTGCTGAGAAACAAAAATTCCCTTCCTTCTCCACTCCCTAACCCCAAAATGCAGTACGTATCTACACAATGAGAATTCCTACTCTTTATTTCCTGACAGCAGCAAATCTGAAAAATAAATTTAGGGTCATTGCAGACAAAGAAATAAAAATTTGTTCCCAGTAAAACATAGAGAAAATGTGATTTAATGCAAACCTTGAAGGAACAAGCAAGGAGGAGTAATGAAAAGCAGTGGTGATTTTACGCCTCTAGATAGCACTGGTGAGATTGATACTGGCAAACTGCCTCCTGTTCTGCATACTACACGCAGTTCATTTTTAAAATGTCACAGAAAAAATTGGTTATGATATAGAAAAAAAGCTGCAAAATTATTCCAGGCTGCAGAAAATTCAGGTGAGTGAGGACTAAAAAATACCAGTGTGTTTATCTTATCAAAAAAAAAAAAAAAAAAAAAAAAGACTGGTAGGTAGCTTGATTGCAGTGTATAAGCACCCTCTCAAGGAACTAAAGCAGTCTTTAATCTAGCAGGGAAAGACAGACACCAACGGATAGAAATGGAAAGCAGGCAATTTCAAAACAGGAATAAGGTAAAAAATTTAACAGCATAGGTGACTAACAGCTGGAACAAACTCCCAACGGGAATGGTAGGTTGTCCATTACCTGGCGCTCTCAAATCAAAGCTAGGCGCCTTTCCAGAAAAGGTACTTAGTCTGGACTAACTGGAAAAAATTTAATGTCCTGTAATATACAGGACACATGTGACTAGATGATCTAATGGTCTCTTCTGGCCTTAAAATCAAAGTCAATCAAAGGTAAGGTTGTAAAATATTGCCACACTAAATTAGATTTTAACCCTCCTTCTACCACAAAGCATGCTTAGATAACGTTTGGCAAATCAATTGACACAAAATATCTATAAACAGTTGCTGACAGTGTACTACTGTTGGGTGCTTGGATCCCCGTCTTACAGTCTTGTTTATATGAGCACAACCACAGTCAGTGAGAACAATGCAGAGAACTTACCAGTGTCCCACAGATCACTACCTGAATATCAGCCCCTGGGAATTTCAAAGTAATAGATCTTAACTTTTTGTGCCTCTGTTCCCTACATGGTAATGCCATTAAGAATATTTTCTATCTAAGTATAATGAAAATAAACCAGTCTCCACAGACATAATCATATTGAATGCCAAAAGAAAAGCCTATGAGAAAACTAGTGACTATTGTACTCACAGAAAAGTATAGGTAGATTTCAATGAGTAAAAGATGAAAGTGTTCATTGCATAATGACAGTTTAATTACCAAAAAATCTTTCAGTTAGTTTATACATTATTTCATTCAATGAACAGGGCAAGGAATCTATGGATAGTGTACAGTTACAAAAGACAGTATTAAACATATGCCCAAATGCACCAAAAACCTGATGATGTTGCATCACTTCACAGTATCTCTTTATCTCTTTTTTTTTTTTTTTTTTTTTCTTTGCTAGGAATACAGCCCTATCTTTGGTGGAATTCACACTGCCCTGGCCTACTGGTGAAGTGGCCTCTTCTCCAAATCTTCACAAATGATAAGAAAATGAAAAATATTAAATGGATCCAATTACACTGTCTGGTAAAAAAACGTGGTCTATCTACTCCCAATACAGCAGCATAAACAGATAAAAGTTACAGAACTTTGAGCACCAGATGGTACAGTAACACAGCACTTAATGACCCATCCACCTTGCAGTGTAGTTTGAGAAAGCTCTGAGCCTCCATGCTCAAGATATTGTAGCACTGGGAGTGGATGAGGCACATGGATAGATAAGGCTTGAGGGGGCACCACCTGCCTCTCTTAATGCTGTAAAACTTCAAAGCAGGGAATAGAAACGTAAGGCCACCGCCACTGCTCTGTCTGAACAGTGAGTAAAGTGGCGAGTTACCAGCTGCTTGTCTTTTGGATTTACTTCTGCAAAACTTCAGATGATGGGTAAAACATCCATTTGTTGTGCTTCAGTTCTGGCCAGAATATTCTGGGGATCAACCTTAGTTGCCCAGAGAAAAGTGGATGGGATGCATACACATGAACTAACACAGTTTTACAGCTCCATCAGAAGCTAATGGAGTAGTGGCTTCCATCCTGTTCAGACATGAATGTATGGTAGGCTGTAAGAAGTTTTCTCAGCAATTGATATTGTCCATTTTGTATGCAGATAAACTTCTACATAATTTTGGGACAAACTTAATCTGTTTGCCTTTAAATGTTGTGTTTACAGTTAAACTTAACCATTTAAGGAATTGTCAATCCATGAAAATTTATTTTCCATCCCATGCACACGTATCCTACCTGCCATGTCCTCTGATATAGATATGAATTTGAAGTTAATCATTTTAACTCAACTCTTACATAGATATCAGTAACATAATACAATTGCATTATTTTCGGTCAGCTATGTTTTCTAAGTCTGCAGGTGGGTGAGATCCTTTATAGCTTCACATGAAGACAAATATTAAAGCTTCCAGCAGTGTTCTCTAAGATCAATTCTGAAGTCATAGTACTGTATCTTTGTCTAACTTCTCACAAGTGAGTTTCATTACTGTCACTTTGTCTAGAAATCAGATTATTAAGCACCATCCTTATGGGGAAAACAAACAATCGTTACTTTATCATCCAAAATTTTCCCATTTTCAATGCATATACTTTAATGGTTTTGCTGAAATAGCAAACTGCATTTATGCAGCATTATGACTGAGACTGAGTCTGTTATTCAGATTCAGATCTTCTAACAATCTTCTCTTAGAAAGGCAATGGTAGACCTGGACAAAGAGCCTGAGGATAGGTAAGGATTGCCCTGTACCCACCTTACAGAACAATCAGTCAAATTATGGCAAGTACCCATGTACAGACAACACAGGCTGTTAGCGCACATGGCAGAATTTGAGGGGTGACACCTACATGAGTGACCCAAAGGAGAGAGGGCTGTAGCTATTGTCATTACTAGAATAACATCTTTTCACTAGTCCTGAATCAGGTGCACTCTCAGTGTTTCGACATCATCAGTTGTATCACTAAACTTATTCTAGAGTCTGGCCTTTTTTGGGGGGGTGTTTTTGGTAGGGATTTTTTTGGTTTTGTAAACATGTAACACTGCTTTTCATGGCTTGACAGTCTTACCTATGTTTTGATTGTAAAGCAGTGTTTGTTTGAAATGGGTCTGATTGGCTATAAATATATATTGACAAATTTTCTGCAGTCAACAGCATATCTTAAAATTTTATCATGTCTTGGCAGGATTTAAGAGAAAACTATACTTGCAATGGAGCTGACAATCCACCGGTTGTTTTCTCTATTAATTTAGGTTTCCTCTAAAAGGTACTTTAACCTCATTTGTTATGATTAATTAAGTCTATTTGTTCATAATGACTATCCCAAGACTCCTGATGCCAATGTAGAAAATGTAGTATGAGTGAGGAATTCAGGTGCCATTTGAGAGCTTAGAATAATAAAGCATTCCACATTCAATTTCTAGGAAAAGAAAATCTTGAGAAAATTACATGCATGTGTTTGGCTACACATCTCTACCACGCATAGCTTTGAACACATCTAAAATGCCTAAACAATTGTGTGTTTAGAAAGGCACAAGATACAATCCATTTCATCCGTCATCCATGTACCACAGAAACTTCCCCTTCACTTCCTTTCACTGATCTGCTCCTGCCACATGGATACATATTCTGGTTTATCAATAAAAATTGCTTCGACTCAATAGTTGAGTCTCGTTTTGTCTTTTCAGAAAACAACAAGCCAAGGCTAATCTCAATCACAGTGCAATCTGCTGTCTTCTGTTGCAGCTTTTTCATGATTCCTTCTGAACAGACCTTTTGTTTCCTTTGTTTCACACCAGGTGCCCTATGTAAGGGCTTTAGCTATTAGAGGCATAACCCGCAAGATGACAAGAAAGCAATGTTTCAAAATGAAATATTAGTGACATTATGTGAGAGGCTCGCACGACCGTTTTACCCTAGCAACAGTGTGCACCCACTCAAAGTACGCCTTCAGTGGCAGAGCCTGGCAAAGAACATTGGTACATACTGTGATTCCCATCTTTTCTCCAGCACTTAAGCATTGAACAACCTAGCCCCCCTTTGATATCATTCCTCTGCCTCATTCATCTATAAAATGACATAATACAGCAGAGTGAGAGATATGAACCAAAATGGAAGTCCTAATAAAATAAGTGCCCCCGGTTTCCTGGCATTCATAATTTTTATTCTCATGGCAGATGCAGTTCAGCAGTAGAAAGTGAAAGCTCAGAAGAATACCAAAGTCTTTCATCAGGAGCAATAGTGGTATTTTATATTAGGCAGCCACCAAGCACAGATATAGTGGGTTTGCTCAATAAAAGTTGCAGGCAGCACAAAAATACAAGGGAAATAATGAGCCCTGGTATCCCTTCTTGCCTTTTTAGGTTATTACGGTCATGATGTGATAAAACATACCCATGTGGGAATTAAACACATAATCTTGTTATAAGAAATAACATCTGGTTTGCCTTGTTCTCAGGTCCCAGAGGGTTAATTTGTTTGCTTTTGTTCAGAAATGGAAGAAAGAACTGCATTTGAAAAGGCAGCTGGAAAACAATCTTCTGGATAGTTACAAAAGTAGCAGCAGTGAGTAATCACTCAAAAATCTGTGTTTCTGAGACCTCAGTGTGCCTGGGTATCTCTATCTGCCAACAAGCATTGACAGGCTGCAAATGCACTTGGCTTGAGACCTCCCTCTAGAGAGCACAAGTCATCGTATAGTTCCTTCATATATATCAATCTTTATTCCTGAGTCCTTGGCATGTTACACTGCATGCATAGCCCCATAGTAGTAAAGGCATGCCCTGGGGAACAGACTGTTCAGTAAAGGATATTAAAAAATCCCCAACTATTTCTGGAGATGCAAATTCTGTGTCTATTACTAAAGCAAAGAGATTCACTGAAAGCAGAAATTTGAATTCCAAAGACTTGCCTGCAAGTGCTGCATTGCCAATACTGATACTGTAGATCTACATATAGGGAGCTGGTGAGGAGCAGAAGCAAATAGAGCTGTCAAATCACTCCCTGTTTTTAAAATAGTACATTTTGCTATTTTAATATCTAAAGATACATGAAAATGACAATTAAAAAAAAATACCTACTGTACATGAATCATGTCGCCTGCTTGTTCTGACAATCAATATTTTAATACAGAGATTAAAAAAATCCCAAACCCAAACAAACTGTTCAGAGAAAGTAGTATGTTCAGCAATGTCCTAATAAGCTTAAGTTGTAGAACTATTGCAATATTTACTTAACTATGTAGTTTCAAACAGTGGAGCAGGTCTGCCAGCCATATGGGCAAATGCTCACCTGCTCATCTGTCCACTTGCAGGAAACTTCAGATTCTCCTTCTGAAACTTCAGATTTCAGGAAAATTCAGATTTCTCCTCCCTCTTCTTTACCATGCTTATGAAGCCATTAGTAAGTAAAATTAAGGTTCGTGGGTTTTTTGCTGTACCCATACATGTCTACCTGCCTGTTCTGATGGAGGCAACACAAAAAATTACCTGAATATAATAGTGTCTGGGGGGTTTTAAGTTGTCTTGCTTAGAGTCAGTGAAGCAGGAAAAAATCTGGCAATTTTGGTGATGATATCAGCCCTTCAAAATGAAACAACATAGCTGCTGTTTCTTAGTCAGGCTGGCAAATTTTAGGGTCCCATATTTTAACTCTTCAGACCTTTCAGATACATTAAATAATGCATCTACTCAAAATGTCACACTTCACTGTGTCAGAACTAAAAAGCTCCTGACAATACTGAACTCTGAGATCTGTGCCTTCAAGAACTGTTGCATTACCTCTGCAGTCTTTCATTTCATGCTCTCAACTTAAAAATAACAGCTTAAATGCCGTTTCTCAATATCTGTAGCTTGAGACAAAGCTGCAGTACAGAAAGAACATGTAAGAAAAACAAAAAAAAAAAGCACAGGAAACTTCAAATATTAAAAAAAAAAAAAGCTAACCCAAAACAACAAACTCCCTCAAAACCCAAAAAACCCTGCTGATCCTTAGCAATAAAGACCACCATCTGTGTCCATTACAATATACATGGTAGGCAGGAACCTACACCTAAAAGCTGCCATGGATAAAGCCTCGGAAGGCGCTGAGGCTGCCTAGACAAAAGATTATCTTTTGCAGGTAAGTTGTTTAAGAACAAAGAGGAAAAAAGAACCAAAGCTAAGCATAAAAATGAACAATTGTGTGGAGCCACTTCCCAGCCCAGTACGCAGTCAGGCTGAACAGGACATGGACAACACCAGCCATCAGGACTGTCTTGATCCCCTTTAGCATCGTGCATGATATAGGGCTGAAAAATGAGAACACAGTCACTGTGTCTGGTCTCTCAGTGTGGACAACTGCAAGGTGAGCAGCACTTACCTTATTTTTTCAGTCATGGAAGCAGAAGCATACCAAGTTTAGAGTGAAAACCAAAAAGCTGCAACAGTTTTATACTAGCTTGCATCCAATAAAAAATACAATGGGGCAGTCAAAGAGTATGCATGAGGCACGTGTCTCTCAGAATACCATGAGTCCTTAGAAAGGTGAGAATCAAAGGCAATTTGTGCTTGTGGACGCTGTCTGGCCACAGTGCCATACTGATGTGGCCAGTGCATTATGCAACAGGTTGAGCTCTCTGTATGAGAAACGTGATGCAGACCTACAGACTACTAGTGTACCACTAACAAAGATAGAACTGTAACTGCATTTGTCTAAATTCAGCTATGCCAATGCAATCCTATATTGATTTTGCTGTAATGTGAGGAAAAAATCACAAGTATGAAGATACGCTGACTGTTTTTGCAATAATAGCAGATTAAATGAAGGCTATTCCCAGAATTGACTGCATGTTGTCTGTGCTTTCTTGTTGCAAAGTAAACAATCACATTAATTGTAAGCCATGTGAGAAAGAGAAAGATGAGTGTGTAGTGGGGGAAGATTGTATAAGGAAAGGCAATGTTTGCTAAATGGAAAATTGAAGAAGCTGACAAAGTACATTCTGACTTTTTATTCTGAATAATAAAACCCAGGACATGTAACATTTTAAAAAAACTTCCTTTAAACAAACAAACAAAAAGAAACGGGGGGGGGGGGGGGGGGGGGGGGGTGGAGTAAAAAAGAAAGCTCACTCCTGGCATGCACACACACTTTCTTTGCTGCATTTAGTAAAGGATCACTTCCAAAGATGCTTTCCCACTTGGATGTGTGCCCCTTGCTTTTTCTAGCCCCTTGAACCATTTTCATGTGCAGTTCATGCAGAATAAATTGCACACATAGGGTTTGGCTTTTAGATGAGAACAACAGTTATCCCCAGGACTATGCAGGAAAGACAGTAATAGCTCTAGATTAATGCAATGAAATTTCAGGGCCTTCAGCATTTCTTTATCAGGAAATAAAATCTTGCAAACAAACAGAAAGACTAGGTAATGTATGTCTAAAGCATTCTCCTAAAGAAAAAACAAAAAACAAAAGGAGATGTTCCTGATCTCTTGTGACTCATCTTCATTATGCCATTATTTCTGTTTTATTTCAGCTGGTCTGGATATGGTGTTATGTTGTCTGACATGTTAGCAATCACCTTTACTGCTGTACATGGGTTTTTCTCCCCTCCATACAGGGACTAAAAGAATGTAATTATGGCTACAATCTTAGATGCAAGCTAGTTAAATATAAGCATTGTATTTTCACTGATGTATCCATACAAAAAAGAAAAACACCACTGCTTTTTCTGCTGTGAAAATCTCTCTATAAATGCACAGTTCTATGCAAAACCCCATCCCATATTAGGAAAATTATATAACAGGTTAAAAGACTAATATGGAGTAAACTTCCATAGATGGGATCAGCACAGTGTGCTGTTCTAAACGGAGGCTCGTTCAATGCCTTGCGACATAGGGTTCCTAGCATCTGAAGGGGTGTAAGGTTATCTATACTATCCTCTCGTTCCTTATATTGTTAGCTCCAGTAAATGGCATTTTAAATAATAATACACAAAGTCTGATTGCTTTTCTTACTGGGATCACAAAAAAAACAAGTGTAAAATTGGTGCAAAATACCTTCCTCCAAGCTTCCTAGGGAAGGTACTTTTTCAAAATCTACAGCTTTAAGGCAACCAGGTACCAGTTGAAGATGCCAGTGACTCCAGATCCCACAGCTCCAAGACTGTCTTCCAGCCATAGAAACTACCCCAGCATCAGAATCTTTGGACTTTCATTGTTTTCACCAATACAAATTTTTCTTCAGAATTTCTAACCCAAAGACAGACAGCTCTTACATTTAGTACCATTTTTTTGCTACAAGGCTGCTCAGTAAATTTATTCCGTTACCATATGTTACTCCTTATAAGAACAGCAGTTTCTTCCCCATACAAGCCTTCTAGCTTCCTCCCTACCAAGATCTCAATAAAACACAAAAATATCAAGATATGAATCTTTTCTCAAACACTGACAACCAAGACACAAATAAAGCTTTGAGAAAACGGTCTTTATTTTTTCTTCCTATTTCATATGCTTAGCTTTTATCTCATCAGTTTTCTCATCTGCAAACATTCTTCAATTCAGGTTCCTTTAGTAAGCCTCTTTTAGATGTTTCTCCAGCTATATGTTCCATGATGCATGTCTCTAATTCTTTTAAAATCCAAACCGTATCTAGTTCTATTATGTGGATAATTTAGAAATTCAGAAACAGTTGAACTCTGACAATTTTTCATATTGTTATAAATGTATTTCACATGAAAAGCAGTATTTTTTCTGGGATATTTCTGTTTTCTGAGTTACTCAAAGATACTTAGATGCATATGTATATTTGTTGCATTTGAGGCTTTCAGGTCCATACACTCAAAGACAAATTACGTATGAGTTTAAGATTCATAGGCTGGTCTTAAAGTTGTTGATTAAATTCCTAAGCCTTTAGAAAAAGTACAGGAAGAGAAGCTTCTGCCAATTTCAGACACTATGTCCTGCTAAGTATCTACACTAGCTTATCATATTGACAGACTTGGGTCTAGTTTTCTTTGCCATCTTTTGTGGTTTCCTGGAGAGTGGAGCAAACGTGCATACACATATGTAAATAAAACCAGCAAATATGCAATATAGGTAAAAATTATGATTAAGACTTTGCTTAGTTCTTTCATGTTTTGCAGTTCTGCATAACCCAAAAGTAACATCATAAGAATTTTAAGTGCATGTATCTGCTGTGTATGGAAAAAAACACTAGAGGTATTAACAAAACACAACAAGTTTTGTGAAGAAGGGATGCTTGCTTGAAAATTTATAAATACCTTTACACTCCCTGACCAACAGCAGTCAGTCATTCGGTTGTGGGAAAGGAAATAAATCAAGTTAAGATCCAAAGAACTCAGTGTACCAAA
Source organism: Vanellus vanellus (assembly GCF_965231255.1). Classification (NCBI taxonomy): domain Eukaryota; kingdom Metazoa; phylum Chordata; class Aves; order Charadriiformes; family Charadriidae; genus Vanellus; species Vanellus vanellus. The sequence goes on from NC_138908.1 coordinate 25,899,741, forward strand.
GGTGAGGGAAACAAGTCCACAGAATCATGGTCATCAACAGCTGTGTAGTGAAATTGTGACACGGAGACAATGAATAGGTATCCTTCTTAGAAATCCTTTTCACTAATGCAGTTAACTTTGCCAAAATTGCTACTTTTGAGAGTTTGCTGTCATTATGGATTGTACCTTTTAGGAAAGTTACTTGTCACTTGTTGAATTCTCTCAGTAATTCAACTCTTTTGCATGGTGGTGAGATACAATATTTCACACCTGCTATGATTTCTCCCACTGATGCTCACTATGTGGTAGTAGTAAATGATTCTCAACATTATAGATATTGTTTGAAAAATAGGATTTTTGGAGATCATCTACATTTACCGAGTTGAATGACACTGTAGAGATTTAACATACTGCATAGTCTTATCTACTTCAGAGAACCAAAGTTAGGAAAGTGAATGCTCTGTATCATTAATGGGGATATGCAGCATCCTCCAAAAAGAAGACTCAATGCAACTAAGTTATCTGCTTAAAAGTAGTCAACAATCACTCTTCCATGTATTCACAGACACAATGTCATTCACAATGCATATTTTTTATGAAGAATACCCCCCCCCCAAAATAAAAGTGTCCCCCTAGTTCGTGCTCTCTTAAGAGTACACATGACAATATGAAATGCATTTATTTATGGAACTCAGTCAACCACTTCAAGCAGAAGACAGCTGCAGTTTAAGTCTTAAAATGTACATCCAATATTGCTGTCAGATATCTACGGCTAGCAAGGACCTCCCCCCTCAAGACACCTTTACTAGCATGAAAGCAGCAGGCGGATAATTGACATTGTTGTAATCGCTCTTCAGCTCTTCAATAGAGTAAAACTGTTATGAATTAGTCGTCTCAGGTTGAAGTTCTATCACAGACCGGTTCTCTGTGGCAAAGATCTGAAGATAGTCTATCTCCACAGTACTCAAACAGGGAATCAGAGTAATAGGTAACTTCTGCATGCTGTGTGCAAAGCATTTATTCAAAACTGAAGGGAGTTTTGATTCATAAAATAACAGAGATAGCAGAATTAGCTTTGGCCCTTTTCCAGAGTGCTCCCCTCACATTAAACTTTCTGTGGTTTCTGATCAGAGAAGTGAACTGATTTGTAAGTTGGATTTCTGAAGAAAGGAAAAAGAGATTGATTTTCTAAGAAAGGAAAGACACTTCAGACTTGATTATGATTTTTTTTTTGTTGATCAAATGCTGTTCCATAGATATTAATTCTTCTCATTCATTACATCAGTAATTGTTGTTTGTCACACAATGTTACGGGTAACAATTGCAAACAAGATAATGCAAGCGCAATAGAACTGATTGAGTGCTTAATCATAGGCAATTTGTGTCAATATGTTTGTATTGTACTCACGTTCATATTGGCATAGAAAAAGAAAAAGTAAGTAAGGCTGAGCAAATCCAAAACAAGATTTCTGCAACTTAGTGCCTCTGAATGAAGATAATTGATTTAATCCTTTAATTAAAGTTTGAATTCAACTTGCTCATTTTGGAATGTTCTGTCATCAACTATTTGTATTTAACACTTCAGCAATAATACAGTGACTTTATTTTTTTAAGTCACTCAAAGAATATAGTCTTTTAAAACAACATGAGCCTGGGGAAAATAATCTGTAAGTCTAGCATGTATTGAGTATATAACAGGTTTGTGTTCTGCTTACCTTTGGATTAGCTGGAAAGTTTTAAATCAGTGAGAAACAAGGAGCTTAAGATTGAAGTCCTTCCTCAAGCAAAATTAACAACAAGGAAGGTGAAGATGTCGTTCAGTTCCTAAATGAAGGTAGCTTCAATATATTACAAACACAACAGAAGCATGCAGTGCAGCTCTGCTCAGTTTTGCCTGGAATGCAAGGTTTTAGAGAATTATATGGACTAAAAAAACAAAATATTTAATTCCCTGTATTTAGACCATATAATGCATGAGCAAACCAGGGTTTTTTTGAGAATTTTTATGCATTTTTGCTTTTATAATATATGATAAAAGACTTTGAAATAGGCCACTTTCATATTCCTTTGTTTAAAAAACAATTTGTTAAGATTTATACTTTCAGATAGAATGTGCAATTCACTATAATAAATTCTGGGGAAAAAAAGGTAATTTCTTTTGAAGTTCAATTCAAATCAGACAGTTATTTATCACCTGAATGCAGTGAATTGCCAAATTCTAAGGTAATGGACAATCACATAACAAGTATTTATCTTAGTGGCATGAGAGCTTACACTAGTGATGTCACATGACTCATAAAATTCTGTTTTACTATAGGGTTTTTGTAGAATTTAAGTCATAAATATGTAAATTTGGGTTTAATATGCAAAAATTGTTCTAATTGTTGTATGCAAAAAAAAATTATTGTTCTAATTTTCCTGCTTTCAAAATGACGACCATATGCAAATTTACAACAAATTTCAAGCTATGGATAAAGTTGTCTTTAATAACAAAGAGGTCCAGAGCAGTCAGCAAACAGTTCAATGATCTCATCTCAGTCAAGGTAACTGTCATGAGATGCTCCAGGAAAAATGTGATTATCACAAACAGTTTGAACAAGCAGATTCTGTATAGCCTGCTAAGTGGCAATATAGTAATTTTGTATGCTATAAATAAAGTAGGTAAGTCTGGCAGATACAAAAGATAATTTTGATTAAGCTGTATAGGAAGTATACTTCCTATCTGACTATTGCAAAAAAATTCACTTTGGTTTAGGGATTTAGTGACAGGTAGGTGTGGAGAGCTGTTGTTCCTTCAAAATCTATTTTTCCTCTGTGATACAGATTAGCAGAGCCAAAACATGTCTAAATAACAAGTGTTTTCACAAACTACTCTAAAACTGGATTAGCATAGAATATATGCTGTACCTTTCATACTGTGATCACGTTTGTTTATTTGAATTTTACCATATGGCAGCAGCAGAGATATTACAGAAATCCGGAGACTAGAACACAGCTGTGTCTTCTCATCCTTTAAGCTCAATATAAATTATATTTACAAAAGCCTAGCAATTACTTTCATGCTAAAAGATAGTAAACTATGCATGACAAAAAATAAAGACAGGCTATAAATGACATATCAGCTTTATTACAACAATTCAGTTCATATTTATAAGGCACCAACTATCTTGCAGGAGTAAGAGCTCAGCAAAAATGAGGGCAGTTACTTTATGACACCTACTTTGCTTTATCCTCACAGAATTAGTGAGTCTGAGCCAGGTATTCAGATAACTAAACCTAAGAGGATAAGCTATAAATGGCCTTAGTGATCTTGGATTCTGTCAAGGGCAAGGGCCCCAAATTTTTAATTGCTTCTTTAAAAAAATAAATGCTGAATATCACTACAAAGATGAAACACACAGTATATAAAAGATTGGCTGAGATCAGTCCCTATCTATAAAACCCTGACAAGCTTCAATTATCACACTTTGCATTCTAAAATGTCAAAATCCTTTGTAGCAGTAATTGCATTACTCCATAGAGAAAGAAAACTACTGGCTATACAATTCCCAATTTTTCATTACAATGGGATTTGTCCTGGTCTACACAATTACAGTTTGTTTTAATATGCCTCAAAGAGCACCACTGAATGTACTTGTAGAAATGACATGTTTTGGGGTTTTTTTATCGACTGCCTAGAAGATCTCCTATAAAACACAGTTGCCCAGGCTGGGCCAAACTACCTAAAAATGTGCAAAAAGTAGTGCCAAGATGCAGTCTTATCAGACTCACATCAGAAAGACCTGGCTAGAGCTACTACAGGCATTGTGCTAACCTAAGTCTACCAGTCAAGATTCACAGCTTTTGGCAAACCAAAATAGGACAAGAAAGCACGTACAAAACCATAGAATCATAGAATCATTTAGGTTGGAAAAGACCTTAGAGATCATTGAGTCCAACCATCAGCCAAAGTCCATTAAGTTCAACCACTGCCAAATCCACCACTAAACCATGACTCTAAGCGCCACGTCTACATGTCTTTTAAATACTCCCAGGGATGGTGACTCAACGGCTTCCCTGGGCAGCCTGTTCCAGTGCTTGATAGCCCTTTCAGTGAAGATATTTTTCCTAATATCCAATCTAAACCTCCTCTGGCACTATTTGAGGCCATTTCTTCTCATCCTATCACTTGTTACTTGGGAGAAGAGACCGACACTTACCTTCAACAACCTCCTTTCAGGTAGCTGTAGAAAACAATACGGTCTCCCATCAGCCTCCTTTTCTCCAGACTAAACAATGCAAGTTCCCTCAGCCACTCCTCATAAGACTTATTCTCCAGACCCTTGACCAAATTCATTGCTCTTCTTTAGACATGCTCCAGCACCTCAATGTGTTTCTTGTAGTGAGGGACCCAAAACTGAACATGGTATTTGAGGTGTGGCCTCACCAGTAATGAGTACAGGGGGGATGATCACTTCCCTAGTCCTCCTGGTGACACTCTTTCTGATGCTAGCCAGGATGCTATTGGCCTTCTTGGCTACCTGGGCACATTACCAGTTCATATTCAGCTGGCTGTCAACCAATACCCCCAAATCCTTTTCTGCCAGCACCTTTCCAGCCACTCTTCCCCAAGCCTGTAGCACTGAATGTGCAGGACTCGGTACCTGACCATGTTGAACCTCATACCATTGGCCTCAGCCCATCATTTCAGCCTTTCCAGATCACTCTGTAGGGCCATTCTACCCTCAAGCAAATGAACACTCCCACCTAATTTGGTGTCATCTGCAAGCTTACTGAGGGTGCACTCAATCTTCTCGTCCAGGTCATTGAAAGAGTTATTAAACAAAACTGGCCCCAATACTGAGCCCTGGGGAACACCACTTGTAAACATCCACCAACTGGATTTAACTCTATCACCACCACTCTTTGGGCCCTACCACCCAGACAGTATTTTACCCAGCAAAGAGTATGCCTATCCAAGTCATGAGCTGCCAATTTCTCCAGGAGAATGCTGTGGGAAACGGCATCAAAGGCTTTACTAAAGTCCACATATACAACATCCACAGCCTTTCCCTCATCCACTAAGCAGCTCACCTTGTCATAGAAGGAGATCAGGTTTGCAAGCAGGACCCGCCTTTCATAAACCCATGCTGACTGGGCCTGATTACCTGGTTGTCCTGTAAGTGCCATGTGATGGGACTCAAGATGGCCTGGCCCATAACCTTCCCCAGCACTGAGGTGAAACTGACAGGCCTGTAGTTCCCCAGATCCTCCTTCTAGCCCCTTTGTAGATGGGCATCACATTTGCTAACCTCCAGTCAACTAGGACACACCCCCTGGCCCCAGTTAGCCAGGACTGCTGATAAATGATGGCAAGTGGCTTGATGAGCACACCTTCCAGCTGCCTCAGTACCCTCGGGTGGATCCCATCTGTCCCCATATACTTGTGTGTCTCTAAGTGCTGAAGCAGGTTATGCAGCATTTCCCCTTGGATTATGGGGCCTCATTCTGCTCCCCATCTCTGTCTTCCAGCTCAGGGGGCTGGGTGCCCCGAGAACAACTGGTCCTACTACTAAAGACTGAGGCAAAGAAGGCATTGAGTACCTCAGCCTTTTCCTTGTCCTTTGTCACTATGTTCCCCCCACATCCAATAAAGGATGGAGCCATAGCCCTCCTTAGCCCTCCTTTCGTTGTTAATGTATTTATAGAAACATTTTTTTTTCTTTTATGGCAATACCAGATTAAGTTCTAGTTGCGCTTTGGCCCTTCTGTTCTTCTCTCTGCATAACCTCATGACATCTTTGTTGTTCACCTGAGTTGCCTGCCCCTTCTTCCAAAGGTCATAAACTCTCTTTTTTCCCTGATTTCCAGCCAAATCTCTCTGTTCAGCCAGGCTGGTCTTCTTCCCACCAGCTTGTCTTTCAGTACATAGGGACGGCCTGGTCCTGTGTTGTTAAGTTTTCCTTCTCAAAGAATGTCCGACCTTTCTGGACTCCTTTGCCCTTTAGGACTGCCTCCCAAGGAACTCTGTCAACCAGGCCCCCAAACAGGCCAAAGTCTGCACTCCAGAAGTCCAAGGTGGCAGTTCTGCTGAACCCTCTCCTTACTTCTCCAAGAACTGAAAACTGTATAATTTCATGATCACTGTGCCCAAGATGGCCTCCAGCCATCACATCACCCACAAGTCATTCTCTGTTCACAAACAACAGGTCAAGCAGAATGCCTTCCCTAGTTGGCTCACTCACCAACGCTGTAAGTAAGTTATCTTCCACAAGCTCTAGGAACCTCCTGAACTTATATTTACTCTATTGGCCTGTGACTGTAGGTAGGCCACCCAAAGGAATTCAAAGTGGCACTTAGGAGAGAAGGGAATGTGACCCATGTGGATGGTTTATTCCTGCTTTGCCACTCTTTACACCCTTGGTGCTGGCCTTTGTGCTTGTGGACATGATGGTGCACTTCGTGACTTTTTTGACACTGACAGTGCCTATCCTTGTGGTGGGATGGCATCTCTCCATGGCAGGGCCTCTGCCCTTGCTGTGCTGGTGAGATATCAGTGTTCCAAAAGAGACACTTCCAAATGGTGATGAGGGGGTGCAGGAGGGGTGGTGGCTGGTGCTACAGGACACTCCTCCCTCCTGAGCCTACCTTAGCTGTGCCTCCAGCTCTCAATCTGCTGCTTTGCATTGCCTCATGCCCAAGCCTCCCACCAGTGCAGCAAGAAGAGCATGCAGAGCCCCATTCCACACTTTTAGTGCTTGTTCTCTGTGCAGAGGGGTCGCCAATGGGAGACCATGGTGTCCACCTCCCCAAGGGTTGCCCCGGGGCAATGCTGTTGGTCTCCCAGGGGTTGTTTTGCCCTAAGTTCATCTGGAGCAACCCCTCTGCCAAGCACAGCCACCTACAGCAGTCTGCCAAAGACTGTGTCCAGATGACTTTCAAAGGTTGGATGCTTCACAACCTCCCTGGGCAGCCTGTGTGAGTGATAGAGCACCCACAGAGGCATAGAATCACAGAATAGTTAGAGTTGGAAGGGACCTTAAATATCATCTAGTTCCAATCCCCTTGCCATAGGCAGGGACACCTTCCACTAGAACAGGTTGCTCAAAGCCCCATCCAGCCTGGCCTTGAACACCTCCAGGGATGCAGCCTCCACAACTTCTCTGGGCAACCTGTTCCAGTGTCTCACCATCCTCACAGTAAAGAATTTCTTCCTAATATCTAATCGAAATCTACCCTCTTTCAGTTTAAAACCATTACCCCTTGTCCTTTCACTTCAGTCCCTCATAAAGAGTCCCTCCCCATCTTTCCTGTAGGCCCCCTTTAGGTACAGAAAGGCAACTGTAAGGTCTCCCTGGATCCTTCTCCAGGCTGAACAATCCCAACTCTCTCAGCCTATCTTCATCAGAGAGGTGTTCCAGCCCTCTGATCATCTTTGTGGCCCTCCTCTGGACGTGCTCCAACAGGTCCATGTCTTTCCTATGTTGGGGGCTCCAGAGCTGGATGCAGTACTCCAGGTGGGGTCTCACAAGAGCAGAGTAGAAGGAGAGAATCATGTCCCTCGACCCGATAGCCATGCTTCCTTTGATGCAGCCCAGGATGCAGTTGGCTTTCTGGGCTGCAAGCATGCATTGCCAGCTCGTGCTGAACTTCTCATCAACCAGCTCCCCTAAGTTCTCCTCAGGGCTGCTCTCAATCCACTGTCTGCCCAGCCTGTACTTGTGCTTGGGACTGCCCCAACCCATGTGCAGGACCTTGCACTTGGCTTTGTTGAACTCCATGAGGTTAACACAGGCCCACCGCTCCAGCCTGTCCAGGTCCCTCTGGATGGCAGCCCTTCCCTCCAGTGTGTTGACCGCACCGCACATCTTGGTGTCATCAGCAAACTTGCTGAGGGTGCGCTCCATCCCAACATTCATGTCCCCGGCAAAGATGTTAAACAGCACTGGTCCCAGTAACCAACCACTGAGGAATGCCACTTGTCACTGGTCGCCAGTTGGACATTGAGCTGTTGACTGCAACTCTTTGAGCATAGCCATTCAACCAATTCCTATTCCATTGAGTGGTTCATCCATCAAATCCATGTCTCTCCTTTTTAGAGACAAGGATGTCTTGTGGGACAGCATCAAACACTTTGTACAAGTCCAGGTAGATGATGTCAGTTGCTCTTCCCCAACACTGTAGCACCATTGTAGAAAGCCCACCACATTTGTCAGGCATGATTTGCCCTTAGTGAAGCCATGTTGGCTGTCACCAATCACCTCCTTGTTTTCTATGTGCCTCAGCAGAGTTTCCAGGAGGATCTGCTCCATGATCTTGCCAGACACAGAGGTGAGACTGACTGCCCTATAGTTCCCAGGGTCTTCCTTTTTTCCCTTTATAAAAATGGGGGTTATGTTTCTCACTTTCCAATCAGTGGGAACTTCACAAGACTGCCATGACTTTTTAAATATAATGGCTAGTGGCTTAGCAACTTTATCTGCCAGTTCCAGTCACCTATACATGCCTTACATAAAACAAGTTCATTTAAATTCTTTAATTTGATAAAAGAAAACAAAATTACAGCTGGTAATCTTTGTGAATATGTCTGACAAAGAGCAGATACCTGTACATTAGGAACAAATTACTGGATTACACCTCCTGGATCTTCCAGTGCTGTCCCCTGGTATTACAAATGCTTCATTTCTGTTCTGCATTTTGAGAAAAGGTGGGTTTTTTGGTCCACATTGGAAGGTTGCTCTTGAAATGGAGCCATCTAATTATTGAGCAGCTTCATACAATATCTAAAATTAATTCATGGACTGTTTAGATATCAGTAGGCTAAACAAGGAGAGCTCATTTAAATTCAAGAGAAAGGATTCATACCACCCCAGCCATACAAGGAACCCTCACCTACACAGGCCTAACTTTTATTTATTTGGTTTTTAATATAAGAAACCGGAACTGAACATGAAATCAAGAAAACCCTCTCACTCGAGCCCTGAACGACAGCATTAATATGTTAATACTTTTCTATTTCCTTAGAATTCTCCTCCCGTCATCTGAGGATCATACTTGCCTTTTTCAAGGCTACTTCCTGCTGAAAGTTCACAGTTATTCTGTGATCAGTCAGAATATCCATCTGCTTATTCACATCTTTCTTTCCCTCCCATGCCCTAATTGATGAACCCCTATTATATGGCAAAAGCTTCTGTTATGAACTCCCAATGCAGGTGTCAATAAAGGGCCGTAGGCACTGTGATGTTCAGCATTGGAAAGCCTAATAGATATTTAGGTCAGGGAGTGGAATATATGAAACTGACTTTTATAAACAAAAGATCTTACACATAGCACAAGGGTGAATGAGGCGCCTGCTTCCAGAATGCAAACAGCCAACATGTTGAGCACTGGGACCCAAAAGAAATCCAAGAGTAAATGTTAAAGATTGATGCACATGTGAAATCTTGTTTCCTGTATGGGCTTATGTACCTATCTTGAGGCTGAAATTGAGAGTCCTGGGAAACAGAGATGAACCCTAAATTCACTTACCTCACTTTGCTAAATGCATCCACTGAGGATTTGTGGCGAGGGGAATTCTTCATGTTTGCCTTCAAAGGAGAAGAAACTGTGACGATTCCCATGTTAGGACCCTCTGTTGTGAAGGACTCATCACAATATCTGACTTTTTAGCAAAGTAAGCAGCCATGATATAAATGGGAAGGTCTTTGTGTGGACAGATTTAAAAAAAAAAAAGAAAAAAAAAAAAAACAGAAACCCAAAAACCTGGCTAATTCTTGAAATGGAGGGAGGTTACTAGTTCCACATGTATATGTGGCTGTTCAACACTTCTGTACGTGTCCTGAAAACAGTGTAAGAAACGCGCTCACTGTATTGAATTTTAGTCTGGGGCAAATTCGGTGGAGCAAAGAATATTTATTACAGCGCTGGGAGTTACACAGGGGATTTCTCCTCCTGTGGCTCATTTTTCCTTTACAAATGCTTGTTTTTATTTTGTATTCCTTATACTTATTCGTGTTTCTTCTTGGAACATAATTTGCATAATCAATGAGTTTTCAGAACACAGCCCACCCTCATAATCAATGAGTTCTTGGAATGCAACCCACCCCTGAGCATGCCCCCTCCCTTCTAGCGGTGCAGGTGTTATGCTTCTTCAGGGGTCTTCCTGATAGTCGTTGGAGGGAGGCTTGAAGTCTTTATCACCATGTCCTTCTAGTGGCTTCTTCATTCTTTACACTCCGGTGGACTCCTGTCGTTATCTTAGCTAACTACACCACCCTTTGTTCTGCAAATTTTTGGTAGTTCTAACTGTTGCTTTCGTCTGATATCCTATTTAACACTATCCCTTTTCCAAACACATCGCAAGCACACACCCATCTTAGCTGAAGCCATAGCGAGCACACATTCATTTTAGCTGACGCAAAATTTTTGCCAAATTACTTATTACAAGAGGGATGAGCAATAGGATGGCAAATTTTGCTGTCAGCCCTGTTATTCAGCATCATAAGGATGAGAACTGGTTGAGATGAACTGTATTTCACACGAACAAAGAATCTACCTAAAATGGTAAATGAAATTTGATGTGATTAAACGTGACACTAGGCAGGGGGTGGTGTGAAGGAAGATTTCCACATGTGGAGTTAGAATTGTTCTCAGTTGTCCATTAACAACAAGACCTTGCTCCTGAGTAGTATGATAAGCAGTTTGGTGGTCAGCAGAGACAAAATAAGAGAACAAACAAGCGAACGAAACATCAAGAAAGGATTAGCAAGTAAAGAAGAGAACATAATCGCTTTGCTACATAAATGCTGCTGCATAATGCTATCTGCAGTTCTGGTCTCTTTATCTCAGAACGGATATGGTGGAACTGGAACCTACTCAAACTTCCTTGCTGCTTCATCTAAAATTATAAAACAATTCCTCTTTAAGAAACAGTTGTGCAAACTAGGACTTTATAGAAAAATAGAGGAACTTGAGGGAATATGACAAAAATCTACAAAATCCTGAATGGTACAGAGAAGATGGATAGGTGCTGACAATAACCCGGACTGAGGTAACATCTGAGTTCTAACATGAGAAGAAGCAGGCTGCTTGTTTTCTTCTGTTTAGGGTGCTTCATTCCTGAAGCAGGCAGAAGGTCGAACAAGTGAAAAGTCTGTGTTTCCACCAGATGACCTGCACCTTCATATCAACAAGTGTCTTCAGCCCTAACAGGCAAAATCTTTTATGCCTAATCTTTCAAAAGGGGTGCAGGGCACCGCACAATACAGTAGTACAGACAGTGTTGGCCACAGGGGTAGACCAAAGGGTTTGGGGTTCATAGGTACAAATAACAGCCTCTTGTCTTCAAAATGCTCAGTTTGTCACCATTCAACAATAACGACAGCATAATCAAGCTATTTTGGTGGGATGCACTACAGTAGTCAGAGTATGTGTACGTCAATAAAGGCGGAAGGCAACCGGTAGTCAGGCACATTTAAAGTAACACCGCATCAAGAACCAAGGATTGCAGCAGGCCAGTCAATGATCAAAGAAAGCACAGAAAGGAGGCTACTAGGAGAACAGTCTGTATGCAAAAACAGTACATTAGTATTAGGCTGACAAAAGAAATGAAAAATTAAACGTGTTGTGGATTGTTTTCCCAGGTAACAATGCCTCCATTTCCACAAAACAGCTTGCACAGTTCAGCTCCACAGAAAACTGAAACACATGTCAGCATGAAACAACAAGAGATTATTCTAAGTAAAACTAGTAGACTGATCAAGGAAGCATATGGAGAATAAACAAAAAACTGCAGTTTCCTGTGGTTGTTTGAGCACAAGCTAAAATACAGTATTTTAGCTGTTTTTCTCAAAGTGGGGGACACAGACCCTTAATTACATATAGCAGTGACTGAGCTCTGCACTCTAAGGCACAATCCAGCAAAGGGTCACTCACAGGCTGACATAAAAGGTGCATATTTAAGAGGTATATGGTATGGTGTGTCCATCAGCAAGGAAGGAACTAGCCTTAAATACAGCCATCTGCTTCACAAGAGGCTTTTAAAACCCACAGAGGCCGTTTAAAATCAGTCTGCGACTCCACTGTCAGCCAAAATAAACCAGGTCAAGCATTATGTGTTCACAATTGCACAAACCAAGAACAAACATGTTATTCCATTCCGAACAAGCTGTAAGTGGTGTAGACGTTGTGCTTCGAGAAAGAAATTACAGAAATGAGCCTCCCAGTCAAGCAATTAGATGTTGCTTCACAACTTTTTCATGAGATCATTAGTCTAACTGCTTTCACGCATTAAACCAGTGGGAAACTTACACATGACAAAAAAGCAAGTGAGAAGGAACACACAAGTTCCGAATGAGCCTCACTAACCCTAAAAGTATCATCTTGAGAGAAAAAGAAAGCCCTTTTCTGGCTTGCAAAGATTTCTTCTCCATAAAAGAGTCTCCTTCAACTCACTGATGAAGGACATACACACCCAATCCAGACAAGGTGAGCCACAGAAATAAGTAAATTAAAGGTTAATTCAGTAGGATAAACACTATCTTGAAAGGAGTGAGTAGCATTTGTTAGTTATTTGTGTTCTACAACACAGATCAAAACTTTAAATGTCCACAAACAAGAAGCTACATCATGATTCTTGGTAAAAACGCTGTTGAGTGTCCTGAGATGCTCAGATGAAACACAACTTTTGTCTTTCCGGACAGTGAAAAAAGGAGTGGATGCCAATGATATTTTGTGTAGGAGAAGAGTAGGCATCAAAACCTGTGAGAGTTAAAGTTAGTGTTCCTTTCCTTTTGTTCCCTGGTGATGTGGGAACATGAAAAAAGGCAGCAGGACAAGACTTGTGTTGCCCCTTTAGTTACACAAGCTGAGAATGAATACACTCTGGGAAAGAGAAGAAAGAGTATATATACAAAATAAATTATAAGAATACATGATGGTATAAGCTGTGGAAATGCAGGACGAGCAAAACCGGTACATTTGGGTTTTTTTAATGCCATAGGATATATGGCCTTAAAAGGAGAGAAAGAGAAGAAGAAAGAAGAAAGTTAGAAACATGACCTAGGGGAAAAAGTACTATTTGAGACGCACTTGTGAGAGGAATGAAGGAAAAAGAGTAAGTGAAGGAAAAGAAAGTAAATGAAAAAGGAAAACAAACTAAAAGGACAAGGGCAATAAAGTTACGTTTAAGAAAAATATTGTGGCTAAAGTGCTACAATAAGCAAAACCAGGTATCTCCATTAGCTCAGGCAATAGAGGTTTATACCTTTATTGCTGAAACGTTCCAGCTTTATCTCAGTGGACAATTCTGCTACCTGGATTTGTGGCATGACTATATTTGCACCTAACTTGTACAAAAAATATGCGCCTCTGTAGGAAAAAATAAAGCAAGAATAAAAGACCCGCTTAAACCATCAAAAAAATCAGAGATTGGGAATTGTCTGCAATTAAAAAAAAATAAATATACAAACTGGTGAAAATATATGAAAAAGTCATCCCTGGACTCTACAAAAGTAAGCTGTTTTAAATGGCTTATACTTTGACTTTGGTATTATAAAAATATATACTGAACATCAGACATTCCCCTGCTACTGCTGTACATGCTTATTTATTTTAAAGCATCTCTGCACTCTGAGTAGCTATTTAATCTTTTGCTTTCTGTCCTGCAGCAAGAACATCATCTATTATTTCTTAATGGACAAAACCACTTGAGCAGTCACAAGTAACATGCAGATATATAAATGAGCTGACAATTTGTTTAATTAAGGCTTTAAAAATTTTAGACCTTTCTAAGTTGGTGGCTGCCAGTTTGGACAATGCCAGTAATGTGAGGGTTAAGCAATGCATTTAAAAGTGACAAGTGCTCAAACACTACTGAATTTTAAGAAAAAGATTCTGGACAGCGTTGACATGACACAAACACAAGCGCCGTCAAACATGACAATAAATCACTTGTCACAGGAAAAGAGCAAGAAATGTTTAATACAAGCAGATGCTTCTGTGATTGATATGCAGCCCTGATCTTCGTCAAGAACTACAGTGAACAGGAAACAACATGAATTTTATCGTTACCAAGGAAGAGAATGCGTACCCTGCAACTATGAATGAAGCAATTAGACTATCTATTGCACACACATGTATGGATAGCAGCTCTCTACAAACACTGGCAGGATTAATGCTGTCTTTAGAATGACAGATCTGCTTCTTCTTTTGCACAGCATGTGCAAGCAGGATTTCATTTAAAATGTGAACATTGATTTTTGCCTATTTTCCTTCACTTTTAAAATGGCATATTTAAAAAACACAGACAATAAATAAGATAATTTTAAGTGACATCTATATCAGGGAACAAATGAAAATGTTTCTAAATGATTCAACACTATCCCCTTTGTTGCACATACAGCTTATTTAACTGTGGAAATATTTCAATTATTTCTCTCCTCCTACCCTGCCACCTTACCTCCTACTCATTTACAATGCTCTTGGATAGTAGCTTAAGAAATTATTCAATCCAGAAAGAAAGTCTGCAATTTTCTGGCTAAATCCACAAAGCCATTTGTCTACAGTACAACGAAATGAAAAGAGAAAAAGAAAAAAAATTAAGTACTGAGATACCAAGTAAGATCCAAGTACTTCAAATCTTTGTGGGTTTCGCCTTAAATAATTCATACCTTTGGCCCACCTTTCAGAGATGATTAGTGATCTGGAGTGCAAATAGGTTGAGGAAGACAAATTTTTCAGCCTAGAGAAGAATAATCTGAGATCAATCTTATCAGCTACCTAATAGGGTGTTACACAGTCAGACTGCTCAGAGGTGCACAGACAAGGCAAAAGTTGCAATAATGCAAATGCCATCCAATGGCAAAATCTTCCACAAAGAGAGCAGGTAAGTCCAGGAACATGTTGCTCAGAGAGGTTGTGGAACCTCTTGGATGATTTTCGAAATTCAATTGGATACAGCCTTGGACAATACACTCTAACTTGGAAGGTATCCCTGCTTCACATTGGCTAGATGGGACCTCTAGGTGTCCCTTCCAAAGTAAATCATTTTATTATCCTAAATGACTTTTGAAAACAGAACACACTACTAAATCACATGAGGACTTTTGAGTTTTTTCCATATGTTTGTACAGTGTATGAATGTGAAGGGTCCTGGATCTTAACTTTGAATCTAGGTAGATAAGTGTTACTTAAATAATGAAAAGAGTTCACTTGTAGCTCTGCTGTTTGGTAATCCAGTCCTGGATTATCAACATGGTCAGACTCTAATCAATAGTAAATGAATGAGTCATGAGACTGGATGCTCTGCATTATCATTTAATTCTTCAAATTCAGCTCAACTCAGTGGTAATTCATAGATTTTTACCATGAGAAGGTTGCTTAGCAGCCTGAATAGAAATGAATTATCCACACGGTTACCACATACCCATGCTACATAAATATGCTTTCCTTGGTAGATTCAACACTTACTTCTAAATCTCAATGAACATAAAATACTCTTATTTAGAGAACGTCATTTCAGCCCTTTGTTTACTTGCACAAGGAAACCAGCCAAAAGTTTAAACCTTTCCTGCATTTTGTTGTGTGTTTTCAGTGAATAAAGGGAACATTCCATCATCTGGGGATATTGATCTATTCACAGGAACTAAATTCATTTTTTAAAATACAGTATAAGAGCTTTTCCACACTGGATATCTATACGAATCTGTGAAAAATCAAAGAAAATTAAATTTCAAGAGTAGTCTCTCTTTATATATGCATGGTGAACTACCAATACAGATAGCCCCATTTATTCAGCAAGAGAAAAACAGATTCCATAATGGAAAAAAAAATCTGGTATAGCGAAGGCAGGGAAGGCAAGAAAGTAATTAATTTTTATTAATACTAATGACTGCAGGAATGTGGATATTTTGCAGAAGCTTGTAACACTAAATCATCACATTTTCTTAAAAAAAAATAGATATAAGCAATATTCTCAATTAAACAAATATAAACTCAGAATAACCCTACTCAGTAATTTACTCCACTTTGCCAAATGATCTAACCTAATGTAACCTTGATCCAAGATCAAAATCTGTCCTGTTGTTAAAATCAGGCACTTGTAAATCCAAATTTGATAACTATCTTTCTAAATCTGCCAGAAATTTATATACGGTTATAGCTTAAACACAACTTGACGAAGAAATCCCAAATATTTACATTTCCTGATGGTGTGAAAAAAAAAAGTGCAAAACACCCTTTGATAAATTCTGTGGATTTGCCAGGACTTTAATTGACAACAAGAGTCTATGGTGCAACACAGGTTCAACTGAAGGTTTATTTGTCCTCTTCTTACTAGCAAAGATGTTCAAGATGGAAAACAACCAATGTGACATGGTGTTCACAAACCTGACTGAACCTGCAGAGTTGGCAGTCTGGAAATCAACACCATTTAGTATATAACGTAAACATTCTTAGTACAGAAACAACAGACAAAATAAAATCCCAGACTGCCAATTTCACAGTGCTTTTAAGGGTATTTTATTAGTCCTGAAGCTGAAATGGTAAATTTCTATGAAACACTTCAAGTTTAAATTATCATCTGGGTTTGGCTGGTACCAAACACCAAGCAACTCGACAAACATATTCTAAGGTACATCTCCTATCAGAATAGAAATTGGATACATTTACCAAAGCAAACATTTTCTACAGAGGTCACACTTTGAAAGTTCATCCCAACTTTGGAGAAGTCATCAGTTCCAGTGCTATCCAGTTTTTAACTAGTGGATTCTCTTTTAAACCTAGGGAAGCAACGAAAAGAGAATTAAGTTTTTAAGTGGAACCACTGTACATCAAATCAGTCACCTTTCAGTGAATTACAATGAGGGTACCAGCTATTGAATCAAAGTTATCACCTCATAAATCATACCAGGATCAAGTCAATGTCAGGTACACTGCATGGTTGAGTAGTTATTTCCCCTGGTAAATTAAAATCCTGATATCCTACAGCTGCTAACATTTAGAAAAGCAATCATATTCACAACTGACCTGGTATAACTTGGTGGGAAAAATCCTGATATGGTAATTTTTTAGGAAGTCATTATACTTTACTTTAGAAGGAAGACAGCAAAAGCCCTGGATTTTTCATGTGTCCCATCTAATACTAATTCTAACATGGTCATCATGCCTTACAGAGCAAATTACTAAGTAACAAATACTGCACTCATATCTGGAAAGTCCTTTTGCTTTATGAGGTTTACTGTAAAATAAACAGATTACCAGAAATTCATTAACTAAGTATAAAAACAATCTGTTTGAGATTAGAAGTACGAATTCAGTATGATTAACGAAGTTGTTCAATCACACACAAGTAATCTCATGCAATAAGATCACCATAACAGTCTTTGTAACAGCTTTGCAACACTTCAAGTTTTTATCACTATATTTTCCAGATGGACAATTTAAAAACTGTAATTTGATTTATAACTGTATAATTCATAATAAATATACATTTAAAGTTGAGGTAATATGATTTTTCAATTAAATGAAAGAATTTGAAAAGGTCAAAATATTCCATTATCAACATTATTGAGAGAGTGTTATACTGTTTTCTTTGAAATGTTATGTTTATTACATTTTTACCTTACATTGCAATTTACAACATGGCTCCCTCCAATATATTTTACAAAAAAAAAACTCTTTCAAAGTTAAATATTTTGTTCTCATTCAGAGTGAAAACTAATGTTAAAAATGTACTCTATTTTGAGAAATAAAACATCTTCTTCCTATGCAACTACTCAAGCGAAATCAGTCTGAAGTAGTATTCAGAGTATCTTCATCATGACTGTTTTTGGAATAAATAACATACACTCATTTATATTTTATTTACCACAATGCATTCTTCTATAATACTTGGGTCAAATGTTATAAGGTGCTGCCCTCAGAAACTAGAGTTACTATATTATTCCATTCCCCAAAATGTCAGAAACACAAAGTAAGAATCAATTATTTTCTGCAGCACTATTAAAATATTGTACTTTCACAGAAAAGAAAGTGAGCATTCCAAAATGAAAATTCAAGTGACAGAGAACTGAGATTATAAAAAATCCTACAAGATTGATCCATAGCTTTTTTTTAATATTTTTTTTTTAGATAAAGAAATTTGAACTGTAGCGCTGACTGAAAAAAGAGCAGTAAATATTGATGCGTGTCTTTTGGATGGAGATATGGGGTAAGGGATGAATTTGAAGTAGAATAAGCCATTATTTTAACCGTAATTCATGATAAACTGAACGCTTGTGAACTCTTTAGTCAATTCCCTCTCCCCTAACACAGATGTGGTACCTGCAACAGTGAGAGAAGAACAATACTTTATGTAGATAACTTCCTTCCACGTGTACCTTCCAATTATTCATACAGATAGACTTGAAAGCGGAAGCACACAGCAAGATCTTCAAGAAAGAGGACAATAAGAAAATAACAAATCATTGTGATCTAATCGCATATCTTTTCAGACCACTAACCCTACAAATTGGGAATAGTTCCTTAAGTTATACATTTTACATCCTGTGTTGAACTAACAGCATTATTTCTGTCTAAAACCCATATTAGTTCAGCAGAAATGGTATTCACGCTTACAGGTCAAAAAAAACACTGAGCCAGCCTATGTGATTGCCAGGGTACATACCAGGCTAAAGCCTGTAGTGCTAGGCATGTCGGTCAAGCTGTTATGATGATCACATTTCAAACACTTGCTAAAGATTTTTCTGGTATAAGAAAGATAGGCTACGAGAAAAATACTGTGACAAAGTTCTAAGCTAACCCTGAAGAGAAAAGTAGTATGTGTATATATACATTATGTATATTATGTGATTATTACATAGATTATAAATTATATAAAATAATTACACATTATATACTTTATTAAAATATTTCAACACAAAACAGTATCAACTCAGATGAGTCAATCATGTAAGCCATGAGAACACATGATTCTGTTAAATGTTTCATAATGTCTGACATCAGAAGATAAATACTGCTCCTTAGAAAATACTGCTAAATAACAATTGCACAACATCTAGTTGTTTATTTTTGTTAAGAGGTGAAGCATCCTTCTATTTTTATAAAATCAGTATTGGGGAAATATTAAGTCTGGAGTGTCTGAAGCCACAGTAGACTTGTAGTCTGA
The DNA here is from genome assembly GCF_965231255.1 of Vanellus vanellus. Lineage (NCBI taxonomy): Eukaryota > Metazoa > Chordata > Aves > Charadriiformes > Charadriidae > Vanellus > Vanellus vanellus. Next base: position 25,918,864 of record NC_138908.1, read on the forward strand.
AAGACCTCAGGGATTTTCAGGGGACAGATTTATTGAAACCAAACTCATATCCAAAGAAAACAGACCATATGATTTGTAATGCACAATTTATTTGACAAATTTTCCTGTTTCTTTGCAAATTGGCCACTAACAAATGGCAGTGTTCTCAGACATCCATTATTCAAAATCATTTCTGAACACAGCAAACTAATAATTTCTGGTTGGCACATTGTTTAGAACACTTAATTTGTATTGTTTTGCTCATTAATATAGCAGATGTTATGTTGTCTGTTTCCTAACAGAACAACTTATACCAATAATCATCACCTGTTTGAACTTTAAGTTATGCACCTGAATGCTGTACTCAACATAAGAGCAATAATTTTGTAGACGGAAATTAATTTTTTTATAATATTCAACTTTATTTTTTTTCAGTTTTTCTTGAATCTTTGTGCTAGTGAAGTTGTGGTGCTTAAGCAAAATACAGAAAAGAAAACACACCTAAAAAAAAAAAAAGTTCTTATACTTCCAGGATGACTTAACTGAAAATTAATATTCATCAAATATTGATCAGCAATTTTGCAGCATGCACCACATTCCAGATGCAATGCTGGAAGTAGAAAGATTATTCTTCTCAAACTGGGAATCATTAGCTGAGAAAGTGCAGCCTACGTCTCAAATAATAAATACGTACACACATATATATTTTCCTCCACAGAGGTAAACAAACATTAACATAAATTATTCCAGAGGTATTTTCATATATTGAAAAATTAAAGTTTAATGAACATAGGAAAATTATGTCCATATTTCTCTTAAGCATCTAAGGAAAAAATGAAAATATTCTCATTTATTGAGAAAGGAGCAGAATGTTACAAAGAACCTTTATTTACCACTGATGCATTGTTTGCTTTTTATTAAATGATATTAGGGAAAAAAAATAATTAACTTCCTGGGACTTAATCCAAACACGTTTTTTCTGAAAACTAGTTTCTCAGTACAGTCCTTTGCATTATATTTTTCTAAACTTTCTGTCCTCATGATTACAACTCTTTAATCTAGATAAGTGATTTTATTTACAATTTGTTAGGTTTTTTTATTAAAGCATTGCTTAGATGGCTGGTATCTCTCATCATTTCTCAAAACTGGATCCAGAAACAAATAGAAAAGGTGCAGAATTGTCTGTTAAAACTTTTTTTTCCCTCCATGCAGACCCTCAGAGACAATTGATATCTCAAAATTATTACTTTTTTAAAAAACATGAAATTAAAACATTTTAATATGGAAACAACTGTTGACCTATCAGAACTTCATGAGCAGCAAACATTCAAATTTTCAGTCGGCTCGTATTGAAAAGAGTGACAGCACAAGGACAAATACTGTGTAACTAATACATGAGAGCATGTGAATTGATACAGCAAACCTAAGATTAAGGTTATTAAATAATCCTATTTAAGTGACATACTAAGTAACTCTGGACAAACCTAATAAAGAAGGAGACAGTGCAAAGCATGAGAGTGGGCTTGAGAGCAGTCCAAATGTCTGTTTTGTGGGCCAGTTTTTACATTCATATATTTTACATTCATATATTCATATACCATAAACACAGAAGGATCGGTGCCTTTGTGTCTCCCATCATAAACAATTCAAACTAACCTTGTTAGGGTTCTGTATACTTTTGGATAATTTAGAAGAGTGTTTCTGTTCATAATTCAGACTCTCTGAGCGCCTCATAATAAATAATTAATTATAACTGCTATTGAATTTCAGTATTTTTATTTTTTCATGCTGAAACAAGGACTGTATCTTATGTACCCAAGAATGGTATTTCATTTTTCATATTTTCATACAAATATTACTAGATTCTAGGGACATAGTCAATAAAACCCATTTACAATCACTTTAGCTTTATTTTTAAAAGTAGACACAATTTCTGGGTGTATTCACAACTGGCGGTGTTCAGCATTTATTCTGCCAGAAATAAGTGCGCATAGACTGGAGTCAGGACCTTTGTGGAGGATCTTTGTCGAAAAGTAACTGTTCTGACTGCATAACTCTCAGCCATGTTCGCACGTATCATTTGGATGGCAGAAACCTGTGCTTTAATAGTTGTGTCATTCTGTGGAGCAGCAGACTCTGTGTGAATGTTTTTTCAGTAATAAATAACTAAAATATAAGACTGGCCACTTCACATGCAGAAGTTTGTTGACAAAAGATTTGTATGAGATGAGACTATATCCCTTTTCCCTCCTCAACACCCATTAAATCATGAGCACTACCTGAGCCCTCAAATCTTTGATGCTTTTGACCTCTAAGCACAGCAGGATAAATGCAACCTAAGATTACTGGCATTTGCTCCATTCATGACACAATTCTCCTAAAAGTGGTAAAATGGCTTCACATTCAGCCATTTTCCTATAGTCAGTGTTCATACAGGGTCCTCTAGTCTGCCTCCCCACAAAACAGGCAATTTAAGTTAAACAAAGATTAGATTTGCACTGGATTAATGTCTTAATTGATCTGCATAAGGCAGTATGGCAAAGAACATACCGCCAATAGCAAGTATGTTATCAGTCAAGTGACAATATTGTAGACTCTAGCAATGCCAATGAGCTGCATATCCCCAAAAATGTAGAAAAATACGCATTACTGTTTCATGCTGGTTTTAGTCTTCTAGCATACTGATAATACATTTCTTAATTGTCTAGATCATGCTTTTGCCAAGACAGGTTGGACCAGATGATCCTTGAGGTCCCTTTCAACCTGGTATTCTGTGATTTTATGAGTCTACAATAATGAGTTAACTAACCTAGCCACAAACTAAGCAGAGCCTACAGGCAGAACTAGTTCATGTGCAATGTCATGTAACTGTGAAAGCCAATTGAGATGCTTTGTGATCTGCATATCTTTTGACTTTCCACAGGTTAATACGATCTTCCAACTCTCATCACTTCACTACGAGCAGCCAAACCGCAAAGACAATTTATATCTTTTCCAGACAAGCACCTCACGTTAGCTACCGGTTTAGTCACAATTAGATCTCAGTAGAGGTAATCAGGCTTCTTGTTTTCCAAATATGAATATGTAGTGTGCCATTTCAAGTCTCAGTCTTCGTAACACCACTTGGCCTCAGCCTATACAGCATCGTTTTGCTTTGTCACTCCTGAAAACTCTGGGCATTCAGACCCCCAATGAGCCCAGCTGGCCACTATTTGGTAGCAGTTACACAAGTAAGAAAACGACACCGTTAACTTGAGTGCAGGCTTTTGTTTGGCCAATTATTAACTGAGCAGGCTGGTACAATTTTAATAAATATTGGAGTGATTAATGTGTAAGAAAATTGATATTTGCAATGACAAGATCAAATGGCTTAATGTGGGTTGCAGTAATAAATTAACAAAATTAGCAACTAACCTTTATCAAAGAGCAGTTTCTCAACTAACTCTAAGAGTATTGGCATTTTTCCAGACTGACCTCAAATTAATGTTTAACGGAGTGCATTTGCATAATACATTACACAGCACAAACACGGAGTTACTCACAGCTTGTTGTAACCATCCTGTTTTCTCACTTAGGCAGAAGCAGAACAGCAGCCGCCTGCATACAAAGCTCCCTGCTCGGTACTGCCTTCCTGCAGCTGGGTGCGTGGAGGGAACTGGTTTGATTTCCTCTAGAAGGCAAAGGTAGGGGTGACCTGTTGATTAATTCAGTTCATTTCCAGGTATATTTGTTTTAGTAAATGTGCATAAGCAATGGCATTTGTACACTTGATCTATTAAGTGATAAAGGTATTGCAACACGCGTCTCATTTTACGTTGATTATTGCTGTGGTGCAACAGACCGTATTCTGCAACACGAAGCACAGAAACGTTCTTCATTGGTACAAAATGTGTAATTGATTGATTTTATCCCTCCCTGTTTTACCACCACATTTTCTTCATTTTCCTTCAATACCACTGACAATTCCTTCTTTGCTCTTTAAATTTGCCCTTCATATGGGCATTTGACGCGCTGGTCACTACCACTGACATGGGCTGGGCTCATTACCTCAGGCAGGGCTCTGCTGGAGCCAGACAGCGGCTGTAAGGGCAGTGACCAAAACTCCTTGAGTGTCTGTCACATAGGCACCCACTACTTCAGAGACATGATAAGAACTAAAGAAACACAAGAGGCAAGCTCAGTGGAAGCATTTTCCTTCCCCAAATGGCAGCAGCAAACTCCATGCGTGTGGTATGAGTGAACCAGGGGTACACACCTGTGTGGAGAAAGAAACGGGGCTTCCCCCACACCACTCTCCTCCCAGTGGGTAGGTAGGTGGTAAGCTGCCTTCCCAGGTGGTCCTCCAAAGCGCGCACATCTGCCAAAACAGGATTTCACCCCATTCCACTGGGAGAGCAGCATCCCAAAATCCTGGAGTTTATTGAAGTTCTCGAGCAGCCTGGTGTGTCCCAGGGCAGGACATTCACAGTCTGATTAGCCATGAGATGTTGAAAATGTCCTACAACATTGTGGCAGCAATGGCGGAAGGGGGGGGTGGAATTATTAAAGGAGAAAGTGTGTGTGCAAACAGGAAATCTCAATTCACACATAGACCTCTGTTAAGTCACACAACCAAGTACACAAAGCATGTTAGGTTACAAGTGAAGTTTCCGCACAAAGCTAATGCAACACTACAATGAACATAAAGACACAGTTTAAACGTATGATTGCATACCATTTTTTTGCCGGGATCCCTGATTTATTCACTGCACAGAATGGACGGTACTTACTTCCAAACCAGCTGTTCAATATTTTATTTTTCTCCTCATTGTCCTCATGTAGTTATAACATTATTCAAGCCCTGCTCTGAAGACAGAATTTCTAATTTCCCTTAGGGCTCCTTTAGGGCCAAAATCAGCACTAAATGCCTGAATTTCTAGAGTGACTGCAATTATTTAGTTTCTTGAAACCGTTGTACAGTGAGAACCTGGTTAACTCTGTTTAGCAGACAAACCAATACCTCAACTCCACAAGTGTTTAGCTAGCACAACCTGGCACTATCATCCCCCACACCCCCTGCCCTAGCCCATGGCCACCCATTCCTGCCTTCTGGCTACCTTCTCCTTCTGATCCAAGTGTACATACAGGGGTCCTCCCTGATGACATGCAGCTGGCTGTGAAGAGTCTAAGTGTAGCAGATCGACAGGTTTTTCCAGGAAGGAGCAGAAAGCAAATTACCGTAACCTACTGAAAATCTCTTTTCTTCTGGCAGGAAATCTACATATCCAGGACCCAGTACCAGAACCATTGCTCTCAGAGAGGCTTCTTGTGGGTACGATAAAGCAAATTCCTCAGAGCTGGAACATTAAGTAAAGCTGCTTTGTGGTTAGAAGCACTTAAATGGACTTTCTAATAACCTGAAAGGTATAAACTAATCTATGAAGCAGCTTTTAAAGTATAGCAAAATGGCAAAAGGAATGGCCGTATCCAGGCAGGCCTGACAGATCCTGGCACTCTGGCATATGGCAGAAGATCCAGACCTTTGTAACGGCTTTCAGGGTTTTCCTGTTCAAGACAGGAAAAGATCTAAATAGGAAATCTGAGAATGTGGTAAGAGTTTATTCCTCATTTGTGAGAAAGGGACTGCCTGCTGTATCTTACCATTAAGCCACAACTAGATCCTCTTTAGAATTTAATGAGAAGAGGTCAGCTTTCTGTTGTCTTTAGGGCATTAAAGATGTCTTATCCTATTACTGCTTTAATTTCTGTCTGGGGAGTGCAGAGAGCTGGAATGTTCTCGTAGGTATAACCCAGTCAACATTTCTCTCTTTGGGCCTTTCTGCAAATGTCTCACTCGGCCACAGCACAGATCCAGTTTAAAGTGCGCTCCAGATCCCACGAGCACAACCCTAATTAATTAAAGTCTCAATCTGATAAGTTTGTAAGTGACTGTTTCTTTTCCTGGAAGGAGACATTTGTAAAAGCCTTGTTAAGATACATATTGGATTCCCCTGTAAGTATTAAAACACAGTTCCTTAAAAGCCCCCACGACTTGAACTTTGCGCATGGGAAGTTCTTGTTGAATAACTAAGGCCAAGGCAGTCCTTGTAACTTAAAACTGGGCAGTTAAGGAGTGTTTATATATCCTGTGGCTTTTGAAGCTGAGGGGGACTGTGCCTCCATTTTTATGAGATTATTTTGAATTCTTCCATGTCTTTGCTGTCCCTCCTGGCTCGGTGCTGTTCACAAATGTAATAACTATGCTTTTGCTTCCATTATCTAGATCATAATGAAAATATTGACTAGTAGACCCCTCAGGACAGTAACCAGCAGAATCCTAGTCAATACACCCTTTCATTTAGACAGTGAAACACTGATAATTCTAGCGAGCCTCTGACCAGTCAGGAAATCCCATCTTTCCAACAAAGAACTGTAAATCATTTGTCATTGTTTACTTCACAGCATTCTACTTTATACAGCACAGAGTACAACATGATTTCCATCATTCTAGCAGTTGAAAGGAAGTCGCAGGTGTTAGGGATCAGAGGAGTAACTTTTGACTGGTGCATAGAGACAAAACTAGCCAGAAGTGGACGTAATGTGCTATCTTGAGCTAGGCTGTTTCCCAGAGTGGAATTCAATACTGCAGAGCAGATTTCCTCTGTTGCAAACTGGTGACTAATCTGCCAGTCTGTCCAGAAAAGTGGGCAGCATTGATCTGCAGCAAAAGTGCTGAACAGCATGTGGCTTTTCCTGTGATGCTGTTCAGAGCCTAGTGCATAGTGGTTTCATCTACCTTAAATTCATACTTTCCTAAAAGCACAGCTGCCAGAATACTTTGAGTAGCTTATACTGATGCTTGTTTTAACACAGTAGTTCCCAAACCTAATTTTCAAGACAGCAGCATCAGCCTTGGTGGACTAGAACTGCAACACCTGTGTGTGCTCAGGTCCAGCAAGGAAGAAGGAATGCGGGTCCATCCATTCCTCCATTCTATGAATCTTTCCCCTAACCATCTCCTACACTCACGACAAACAGGCGTTAATCCTATCTCTTTGCTTTCCCACCCTGGCATAGGTTGTTCTGAACTCTTTGTCTCATCCTGCCTTGTCCGCCCACCTCTGATATATGTCCTGGAGACCTGTGTGAAGGGGAGCTGGCTGGTCCAGGGCTCAGGTAAGCACTTGCACTCAGGGAAGCAGGCAGGAGCTGGTACAAGGAATTCCTGTCTTGAGCTGCTTATCTGTGAGTCATGGTTAAATCAGTGAGGAGCCTGTAATCTGGTGATTGCTGAACACGTGTAACTGGTGATGTACAGGACTGTGAAACCAGGAGACACCTCTGTGCAAGTAGCTGGGAGCTGCCATCACAAGTCACCAAGACCGTGACTGGAGTGCATCTACTGTCCTGTGGTTACGTAGGGTGTGCAACAGAAGAGTATCACCAGCCCAGCAGGTACAAGGCTGGGCAGATGCTCAAAGAACTTTATCCTGTTCCTGTTTTTTGCACTGGTTTAGTCCTGTAAAACCAGATGTAACTTCACTCAGCACCTGTAATGACCTTCTGACCTGATTTCTCTTGCCTGTTTTGTCTGAAATATCTTTGTGATAAGGACAGGTCCTTCAATGTGCTGCCATAGTGACCTGCAAAATAGAACCCATGTCCTGTTGCGTCCTCAGGAGCTAAATGCAGTGAGTCCAGAACACTTGTGCTTGTGGTTTTGATTCAAACTGAGATTCTCAAAAGAAAAAAAAAACAAAAACTGATTTCAAAAGAACTCTAGACAATCTGCCAAAACAACAGAGAGGAGAATGTATTTACTCTAGTTGAGCTTTTAGTCCCTTCCTACATATCCCTGGATTAAGTAAACTAATACATTAAAACATGCCGATGAAAGTATATTCAAAGGTAGTTGTCATCTTTTCTTTTTTTTTTTTTCAAAACAAAGATGAAAGATATGATCTAGAGTTTTCTTTCTGGAAAACAATGTTATAATAAATATTAGCTATAATTCTCTTATATAATGCCTTTAATGAGAGTTGTTCAAGTGAAAAATGTGTTTTCTTTTATTTAAGAAACCACCACTGAAATAGGTTGTTAAGCGTAATGTTTTTTCATGGCATGTTTTCCACTCTTTTTTTCCCCCACGTAAAGAAAATCAGGGTGTCTGGAAAACCTTAGATTCAAATATCTTAACCTGTAGTGGCTATTAAATTAGTCTTCCATACTTTTGTTATGTTTGTGTGTGGTTAATCTCTAAACGAAGACCCAAAATTCTGCCTTGTTAGTAGTAGTAATGATAATGAATCTGTATCAATAAACATATTTCCATAGAGATTTAGTACCATTGAGGGTGACAACAGTACTTCTGTCTTTTTTTTTTTTTTTAATTATATCACAAGATACTGAACAGTTGTTCAAGTAAAGGAAGGAGACTACATGGATAGTCAAATTGAGTTAAACCTAGCAAAGGAAATTAAAATAGAGATTTTTTTTTTTTACCCCCATTCCTATAATCAAAAAGGAGGAAAAACAAAAGAGGGGGAGAGAAGAGACAGACAGGTATAGAGTTTATAGGGTTTGAGGGTTTGCAGGGTCAGTGGCTTCAGAGCAGCCTGAATAGTGCGTCTGGGTGAAACCTTGGAAGCTAGCCAATAAAGTTTATTTTCTTCCTGGTTTTGTTACCATCAATAAAAAGACTGAAGTCCAGGGTGCTTTCCATTCATAAGAAATTACATGAAAAACATAAGGGCATAAAGTAGGTATGGCTCCAAAAATGAATATTTTACTTGAGTTTTCAAGATACATAACAACTTTGAGTGCATAAACAAAAACAAAAAGAATTTTTTTTTTTTATTTTTTCACTAGAGGACAGGATATTTCTTATTGCAGAATTCTGAAAGAGTTGGGAAATTAAAACACATATCCAGCAGTGAGAATTTACAATTAATCTTTTATCCCAGGGAAAGGTACCACCGAACTGGAAGTCAGAAACAGTTCAATAGAATCTTAACATAAGTTCAAAAAGGAAGAGTTATAAGAGAAATTAGTTGGGAAACCACATGGGGAAGAGGTTGGCCTCTGCAATAGTTAGGGTTCAAATTAGTCTTTTTGGAAAATTTGCGGGTAAGTTGAAAATAGACTTAATATGCAAGAGTGTTAGAAAGGCAGGATGTGTCATCAAGCATTTTTCACAGATAAAAATAATTAATATTCTGAACAAGGAAAATGCTCCAGCTCTCTTCTCTTTGGAACTTCAGTGGAGGAATTTGACACAAAGCCATGTAGGAAATTATTAGTTCAAGTAGAAAAGGTAGGAATTACTACAAGAATATTAAAATTATGAGGTTTGCTTGTAGGGAAGGTAACAAAACCAAAAAGTATCCTGTAGGGATGTGACTAGTGGACTCTCAGAAGTTTTAGAAGCCACCCAGGAGTGCATATTTTGGTGATGATCTTGGCATAATATGCTGTTGTGTGCTTCTGAAACAAAGTTCGGAAACATTGTCGCTACAGAAAGAGGATCAAACACAGCTCGAAAACCAAGATAAAAGTACAAGCATCTTTGTTGTACAGCTGCCCACAGAATTCCAAATTCTCTTAAGGTTATTGCTGAACCTACCAAGAACTTGCACAGATCTAACCACTTTTTGGGGAGGGGGAAGAAGGGTGTGGAGAAGGAAAGGAGGGATGGGATTGTCAGAAATACTTAGAAATTGTATTTCAGAACACTGTTGATAGATTTTTAATATTTTTTTAGTAAAGTCCCAAACCAGACAATGTATGCATTGCTGTTCACTTCTAAAAACAAAGATAAGCCATATGATTTTTCTGCAGATTTTAGTGCAAACTCAAGATTAGTCCTTGAGGGACAAGAAACGAGCATGCCAGAAACATGAACCAATTTAAGTTTCTTCACATCTACCTCTGGAGATATTTGTATACCTCAGGCTAGAATGAAAGAATGATCAGCAACATGACCCTGCAACTTTGAAATGGGTAGGTGTTTGGAGTCCTGTAAAATCAGGAGCATTACTGTTTCCTTCCCACCCTGTCACTGCAAATGAAATGGTTTAGGGTTTAAACACACTCTTAATTACTTCTATACATGAAGAAGCAGAGCAGAGAGGCCTTTTCTGGTTCTAAACAAGGTATAAGGAAAGGAAGTTGTGATTAGATGATCTTGCCTTACGTAATTTCCTTTCTGAATGTTGTCTTGTGCAATTCAGGTAGAAATTATGTGTCAGAAGAGACCTGGATCTCCTGATGTGGTCATGCCTTAAAACACAAGGTTGCATACAGGAATCATCTGGCACCCCATTAAAAGGTAGGATGTATTTCAGAATTTTTACCAATTTGTGATAGTATGTTCAATTTGTAAAGTTGGATCATAGAAATAGCTCTGAAATATGCAGCTGATAGTTTTGAGATATGAATTTGACCGTAGTAGAGCTTAGACTACAAGAATATTGTGCCAAGGATGAAATAAAATTTACAAAAAAAAAAAATACTTACTCACTATCCTTGGCCCAGCATGCAATGGTACATGGAATTCATTAATATAGATGTTCATAATTCTGCTGTTTATTCTCTCATGTTGAGTATGTGTTGTGATTTTTGTTGGTGTAAAAATAAAATTATTCAAGTTACCTGGGAACAAAGGTAAAATGGAATACACATTGGTTATTGCAGAAGTTAATAATGTTCCAGTAAAAGAACTTCATTGAAAAATGTTTGTAGAGCCTTAATTGTTTCACATAAAGCAACACGATTTCCTATACCTTTCACCAAGTCCAAGGAGTCTTCTAAGGGAATCTACAGGAACTCATTTCGGACTACTCAAAACTGGAGATGCCAGGACCTTACCTTTGGCTTGCGGACAGCCGCAGTGGAGGCCCTTTCTGAAGCTGCGTATGCGGTAAGCTCTGATTCCCAGACAGTGGAGAAATCCCCACTCCACAGGACTCCAGCCAGGCCTCCCAACTAGACTTCAGGGGCTAAGTAGGTAGATTTGTCTGGTAGGTGTCTCCAGGTCAAAGGCTGCAAAAGCATGAGCGTAACCAAATGGCAAAGCAGCAGGAAGCTATTAAGAGTCCCAAACAGAGCCAAGGCACTCAGGCTTCTATCTGCAAGTCTGAAACTCTAAGGAGAGAAATCCTAGGGGAGTTTGTAGGGTCCCTGGCAGCAGAGCAGTCTGTGCAAAGCGTGGATGATTGCAAAAAATGCTGACAATCATGAAAGCCAGCCAGTGACACTGATACTCCAGGGTATTTTTGCTGCTAGTAAGCAGAGCAAAGTCCAGGGTGCTTTTAGTTCACTGGAAATTAAAGGGAAATATTTTGTGTTCATTGGAAACACAAAAGCAGTAACCACCACACAACCTGGAAGTCTTACTGCCATACTTGCTAGCTTTGGTTCAGCCTGTGGCTGCTGCTGTTGTAGGTTCAAAGAGGTGGATTTGAATGCAACTCGGTGCTCTAAAAAACACTGTGCCACATTGTGTGAATCTAGGCTAATACTCTCAGGAGCTTTACACTAAAAGCACACAAAGATCTAAAGAAACTACAGATGTCGCATACAACTATATTCAGTTACCCAACATAAAAGTGCAGAACTGTATGTGAACAAGAACTACAGGAATAATTAGGTACTTAATACAATAGACCAAAATTTTAAAGCATTTTACAGTGGCAAGTAGGCCATGCTGCCACAATGCATTGCCTACAGGTGGCAGGTGAGAAACACCTCCAAGCAAAATAGTCGGTGTCTTCAGTAGAGAGAAAGAAACCACTCTTGAATGCTATCTTAATTTTGAAAAACAACCAGCGAATCAAAAGCATCTTTCATTGCTAATGCTAAATTTATGTCAAAGGAGTCTTAAATACAGACATCAATAGTTTCTTTTCTGATTTTCTGATATTTGATCCTTACTCACTGTCAAATGATCATTGTTCAATAAAGACAAGACTGTTTTTTAGCAGAATTCAGACAATGAAATGGTTCAAGCTGTGGTACAAAAGACTTTCACGTAGAGTAGTTGCTTTATTGCTTGGTCACTACTTTCCATCACGAAAGAAGCAAGGCAGTTGCTGATGAAATTCCTTCACCAATAGTACAACTCTCGCTTATAGGAAATCAGCAGTGAGGAACTTAGATGCAGTTTGCTAGTCACAGTGTTCCTTATGTGTCTCCTTAGTTTCAGCAAGAAGAAAATTTCCAGTCAGTGTACTTAGAACAGTGTAAGCCTTTGCAGGAACAGAAACCCCCTTATTCGAGTCTCACTTTCTCGAAGTATGGGCCCCTATGTCAGCAACACAGGGGTTGTATGGTGCTTTTCTGCTGTGGTCTCTGTCACAGAAAGTCTGCCTCATCTCTTTTCTTTTTTCCTCTGTTTGGATTTCTATGTTTGGGGGTTTTTTTTCCTCATCAGTTACGCTCCCCACAGCTTGTACTCTCAGATATTATTTAACTGGAATTTAAACTTCCTTCCAACTCACACAGTTGTGTATTCACTCACAGAATTTGTGATGTTTAGACAATTGCTTTCAGACGCATGACAAGGAGTTTTAGTCCTCTGGGTCTCTGTTCATACAATTGTGTCTCTTGCTCTGCCACACTGTCAATTTTTTCCTGTGATAAGCCCTTTTAGCATCAGACATATCTACATTGTTTAGTATGTCAGCTGTATTTAAAACACAAATCCATTGACACTACTGTCAAACTACCAAGCCGACCATACTATATAACCTGTACTCTAACAATATGAGAGCCTCTACCATTATAGTTTGAATGTATAACAAAACAGTACAATGAGCTCCGAAGGCTGGCAGGATAAACACGGAAAGGCTGCACTGCCATGTCCTAAGCAGTAACGAAACATCGCCATTAACAGGCAGTCAGAAACATGCTTAAACAATGTGAGGAAAGTAGCCAGCACTTTGCTTGCGTTCACAGTATTACACAGTCTGCCCTTAAATAACTACAAAGAAAAAAATGTGTCCCAAAATTTCTGAGCATACCTGAAAGTTCATCAGTGAGGGAACACTGGGTAAAAAGTCAAACATGAAGAAAGGAAATATTCTTCTCCTCCTTCTCATTTTGTTCTCTGCCACAACACACTTCCTGTATTTGATCTGCAGTTTGTAAAGCTCCTTTGACATCTTGGTTGTGAATACTTGCTGTGAGTGTCACAGCTGCACTCAAGACACAAATTAACACCCTCAAGGTCAGGCAGCTGTGGGGACGACTCATATACCATCATTACTTACCTGCAGAGTAGCCCTCTTAAAAACCTTTGTTCTGTAGATAATGTGTGTAAGCAAGTCATTTTAATTTCTTTTCCAATCTATCATTTCTAATGCTACTTGCTCTGTTCGACTGCAGTCTAAAACTGCCTCAATCAGTAAAGGATTTTTCAGTCACTCTGGCCATGCTTTGAACCAGGTCCCCAGGCTGAACAGCTGCAGAACTTAATCTAGCTTCTCAGTAATGAATTCATTCACCTCATTCATATGCAAGTCATGTGTAAGTACCACAACTTTTAAGTAAGACTAAAACCAATCTTTTTAAATGGAGTGAATGTACAGTAGACTTAAACTGAAGAAGCTTGCACAGAATTCACAAAGGATTTGCTGTGTTAGTGAATAAGCCGCACACATTGCCGATAGAAAAATTCCTTTCAGTGTTGCCATCTAATTCTCTTTCTTGCCTAAAAAATTATATCAGTCATTGCTGTCCCTTAGGCAGAGGCATGAACAGCTGACTTCCAACAGCACCCCTTAAGCTGAGGCCCTTTGAGGGGGCCTGTAGTGCAGCCGTAGGTATAAGCACATCTTGCTTCTTGCTTGCCAGCTGCACTCTAGCCTGGACATTAAAGTGGCAAATGAGGTTTTTATTGGGAGTCTCCCAAATGGTTGCCAATGGTTCCCAGCAACATCTGTCCAGAACAGTGCATTTTAGCTGAGCAAACTGCTTCGTGGGTAACCTGGGTCTGATACAGCTCAGCCAGTACTACAAGGAGTGTCTCTGCAACAAGCTCATATATCAGCATCCTCCAGGGTGCACCTGGAGTGCTTTCAAGCCTAGAATTTTCCTATTTTTCATTGGCAGAGAAGGTAATGTTGAAGGAATAATGGTTGGAAATAGGTAGGAAGATGATGCTACTATGGGCAGCCCAATGCTGGCATTACACATTTTATATTTGGCCTTTCTGGTGGGGGTTATTTTGCTATATTCGTGTGTCACAGGATGCTCTGTAATGGTCAGATAAATCAAGAATGTGTAACCAAGGACTGTAGTAAATATACCCCTCAAATGCCATTCTGCTCAGTGCTAAGAGATATGGCTATCTGTCTGAAATGTATCTTTCCTCTTTTTATTGCTGCCAGTAGCTTAGATTCAAAATAAATTAAGTTGAAAAAATTAATTACATAATTCCTAGATCATTCTTTTGCGCCCCTCATAGATCCATAGCATGCTGAGTGATATAGGGCTCTTCACTGTTTGGCTTCATATTTATATTGGACTACATATGGCTATTCTTAAAAAAGTGTATTAAAGCTTTGTGAAGAAAATTCAGATAGCTGAATGCCTTTGTCACTGTAGATGTTAATGCATGAGGTGAAAGCTGTGTTTTTCTTTAAATGTCATCATTTGAAAAGTAGTAACTTCTTGACCTCGTAAGAATTTCATTCTGCAAATTGGGTTTTGTGCTTTGTGGAAGACACTTTTTTCCAGTTCTTATTTCACAGCCAAAGCTATCTACTTGAGAAAACGCTGAATTAAGGTGACCGGCAAGCCACTTGAAAAATTATATTGTTTAGTCCGTTCCACGTGTGTAAGTGTTGCTCTGCTGCATGTGCCAAAAATGCTCTAATACAATATTGCTCAGTGACACTTTTTTTTTTTTTTATCAACTGTAGTGCTGCACATATTTAAACAACTGTTCGAACAAATACTGAAATGGAAAGTCATTGTCATTCTGATGGGATGCAGCAGTGTCTGTATGGCTTTTGTTTGTCAGAAGTGTCACTGTTGCCAGGATACTCTGAGGGAAGATGTCAAAAGACAACAAACTGAAAGGACAGACTATCTGGACTATCTTGAAAACTGTCCCTTGCATACTAACAAATTGAGGGAGCGCTCCTTTTCTTACCCTTTTCTCACTGACTTCAGTGAAAATAAAATTGGGCTGCTAGTTTCACTTAGGGATGAGCTGGAAAGGATCCCATGAGGCATTGTTAAATTTCTGACACCAAAGAGGCAACTAAGATAGTATCTCTGCTTCCAATAACTTTTACACTTTCTCTGGATGTAGCTAAATCATCCCTGCAAGAAGCTTATAAAAGCTGTTTGCCATTTGAATGGATTCTGCTGTATGGTGTTTTCATGAAGTGAGATCTCCAGAAAGTGTAGTTTTAAGATCTTCTTAAATTGTGCAGTTACTGATCAGATTTGGTTGTTAGTACAGGATACAGTTTAGGCCCTGATGCTGTGCCCTCACTTCAGTGGTCAGGTACACAAGTCTCTCAAAGACCCATTGGCTTAAAAGGGAAATTACCCAAATTCAGATTAGAAAGACAATAGAAATTTAACTGACAGCAGTGGAACCCTTACTACAACTTTCATAAGGATACATGTGGAACCACCATTGCCCAAAAGAGGACCGCTGCATCTCTTTGTCAAAGTGATACCCACAGCTCAGAGGCTGACAGCCGTTTCTGTCATTAATGTCGGTGAATCACAGTATAAATTGGTGCTGCAGATGGCCTTTCTTGCAGCTGGCACGCAGCACAGACACAGAGAGGACATGGCCAGCCGTGCTGCCGTACCCAGCGATCTACACTCAACTGTCCAGACTGCCAATCCCCTTTTATTTTCTCTTTACCCACCCTTCATTTCCCCCATGCTGCTAAACCCCTCTGTCTCCATCTGTTGCTCCCTCGCACGCTCACACAAATACCCCCTTGCGAGCACAGGACAAACTTCCCCCTGCCTGGGTCCCGAACGCAGGCCTCGCACCGAGCGAGACCTGCCCCAGCTCCACCAGGCAGCCCCCCTAGCCTGGTCCCCGCAGGGTCTGCAGCCACTGCACTTCCCTTCCCTGCTGGCACGGTCACATTTCGTACTTGCCGAATAAGAAATGCTCATATTGCTTCTTCCCCTCCCTAAAAAAGGAGCCCCTAATTGCACACGCTGCTGCACGCACTCTCCCTGCTCTCTGATGAAGGCGACCATTAGCAAAGGCAATAAAGAGCTATGTGTGCAGCAGGCCGTTTCTTGACAGGTTGGCTGCCCCAGCGGTCATCAGTGGTTACAGAACTGATTCACCACATTGCTCCTATGTGCCTGCATTATAAGGCAGTCAGCAGAATAACCTTGACATTTGTGCACCTCTGAAACAGACTGCAGCCTGAGCGGGCGCACGGTGAGCGTTCTGTGTCAGCCCCAGGCTTCCCAGGCACTCGAGTGTTCTTCTTCTGCAGCTTATTTATGAGTAGTGAGGGGTGGACACCATGCAGTGTTGTCGGTGTCATCAAAACAGATTTCAGAAATAGCATACAGGTGTTACGAGACTATGCCCTCGAGATTGCACTGTTTGCTTGGTGGGAAGGCACCTTTCCTTGTTTTGATCACAAGGAAGTATTTTTGTTTCAGACGGAATCCACAGGTTTCTTCATCTTCTGTGGAGAAAATACAGCCTGAGGTACAAGACCTTATCACAGGTTGAGCCAAAATGTTTTAGGGCACACGAGTAAGTCAAAATACTGAAACCAGAGTAAAACCAGGGCTACCATGGTTTTGTTCTGTGTATCCCATGGCTGGTATAATAAAGAAAGCTTATTTATTTGAATGCTGTTGAGAGAGACAGAATCAGCTGTTAAAGGTGGCAATAATTACCCTCTATTTAAATATAGCACTAGCATTTAAGAGGGTGATTTGTGGGTACATATCTCTGATTCATCATAATGCATAAACAATCGCACCACCAAAACATAATGTTGTCATAAAGCTTCATCTAAACCTCATTGAAAACAATAGAAAAATTCATTCTGCTCAGTGAACTTTGCGTCAGGCTTTTTAATAGAAAAGCAAACATTTTTAGACTTCCTTCTATGTGTTATTCAAGCCTTTTTTTACAGTTTATTCAATATGAAAAAATGACATTCACAATGTGAGAAAATAACACAATGTCCATTTTGGGGCCATTCATTAACATTTTTAATAACTCATTTCCTATATGAACAGTTAAAGATTTTGTGTTGCTCACTGTGTGGTTTTGAGACATTCAGAATAGGTATGAAAGCCTGTAAAGTATATTTAAAAGGCCCCCTTTTTCTCAGTCCTCATTAAAAATAGAGTCCAGAGAAATCCAGAAGCGTGTGTGCAAAACTAGACTGCAAGCTGTATAGTTGTGCATTTACAACCAAAATTGGAACATCCCCTCATAACAATTTCTGGGCTACCGTGAAATTAAACAACCACACTATCCAGAGTCTTAAGTCAGTATTCGAAATGAGTACTCTGTATATTCTTGGTTTTTTGTGTGTAATGGCTGCACAAAACAAGGGACTTCGCTTTGACTGCTGTGTCAATCAGTTCAGTTTCTTTGTAGAGAACTCCAAGGTGCCAGTCTGCTTGTGGGTTGCAATTCTTTTTGGTAAAAGACTTAAATATTACTGTATGACATGACCAAAATTACATAAGACACTTTGGAGAGCTACTGCATTGACTGAAAACTATCTGAAGCCAAAATGCATGTGAAATTCAACCTACAAAATGTCAGTGTAACTTCCAATAAAAGATGGAGCAGAACTGCACTTTGAGCATCTGGAGTTTAAGATCCTGTCTTTTACAGGCTCAGCTATTACAATTGCTAGATGGTTACTAGACCCTTGTAAATGTGAACATTTTCAGGAACTGTGAGTGCATGTGGCAAGATTTATTATTATCAGAGGCCAAATTATAGAGATAACTGAGGAAAGAAAATCTTTGGAATTAAGAATCTCAGATTGCTCCAAGGTTGCAAAAATAAATAAATCATAGTCCAGCCACCACCCTGGAGGAGTTTTTCTGCCTCATTTCTTGCAGCCCCAGCTATATTTAGAAATGAAAAATGGAAGGAAAACATTTTGTCTCTGTAGACCTCAGGGTATGTCTGTACCATGGCAAGCAGCATGTCGAAGAAACTCCTGGGCAAATGTGGCATAAGCGAGCTTCAGAAAGAACTTTTGTAGTCCCTTCAGATCGAGACTGTGCTGAAGCTTATGGGCACTATGCTGTGCTCGGTCAGCAGTACATCATGCACTGAGCTGGCAGCTGGAGCCCTGTGCTCTGTATTAATGTCCTTCCTAGACACATCCAAAAGGCATCCACTGCCTTAAAGCATCTACAGTTGAAGATATAAAACCTGACTTTTACACAAACGTCATTCTACCAATTCTTTCAAAGACAAACAGCGTTAATACCATGTTCAACTTGCAGTACATTTATTGTACAGTCAATTGATTACAAAGACTGATGGCAAATAGTAAATAGGATATGATTGCAAAAATGAGGTACAAAGGAAAACGGGCACAATTTACAGAAAACATGTTTTATGTAGCTTCATATCTTAATATTTTATTTTACCTTAACAATTTACAGGGTGATGTTAGTACGTCAACCTGAACAGCCAACTCCAATTTCTTACACGCTCAGGAATGCTGAAGCCTATGCACCACAAGAAGAGACAAAAAAAAAAAAAAAAAAGAAAAAGAAAAAGGTAAAACAACTCAGAAGAAAGGAAAACAGAACTCCTTAATTTAAACACACGTCTTGAAAGTAAAGCTTGAAAGCTTATGTTTATACTGGGTTCTAGAAAAATATAAAAAAAAAATGTTGTACAAAAAAAGTTTAACAGAATCTGCTGGATCTGCTGGTTAAGTGTGCAAGTTAGTGTCATATACCCTGCTGTAATGATTATCTTTCCCTGAATCCCTGAGGGTACACATTAGTCTTCTAAATTCTCTATTAAAAATACCCCACAAAACCCTAAGTGACAGATATCTGGAAACAAGATTTAAGCAGAAAATGAGAAACAGGTTTTTGTTTTGTTTATGGTGTGTTATGGATTTTTGCATGCTTAAAATCCAGACCAAGAAGAAATTTACATTGCATAAATGCATGCCATTAAGCATCGTGCTCCAAGCTAAACCAGAGAAAGATTAAAAAGCAATTGCAGTGTACATACTGTCACACTGGAAGAAGTGAGATGACTTCAGCAGTGTGGAACAAGGCATAAGCTGCCTGGATGGGGGTAGGAGAAGAGTATTAAGCTTCCACAGATGTTGAATTTATAGCATTTTTTAAATACTACTCAGAGGGTTATTAAATACTCTCTGCAATTCACCCATGCTTCTCACTATTCTCTCACCATTTGCTCCATTTTTTACTTTCATTTTTGATTCTTGCTGCTCTCAAAGCTCACAGTTCCTTTTCTCCCCTGAATCCCAGTTTCCCTTTTCAAACATGAACAGGTTCCAGACACCACCTGCACACATTCCTTTGCCCCTTCCTCATCACCTGTGGTGGCACTGTCCCAAAATTGCACTTATTCCGTCTGTACTTGCTGCCACCATATGCCTCCTCCACGTGGTCCCCTTCTTTATTTCCTTCTTTCCTTTTACATGCTGCCCTGTACCCTTCTCTCTGAGTTTCTGGAGTACAGACTGCACCTTTAACATGATTCCTAATTGCTGTTTCTGGGGAGCTGAGACATTCATGACCTTCCAGCTTGCTCCTCTCTGCTACAGTCATTTCTGGATCCCTGTGTCACATACACTGACATGGAAATGACCTTGATTTTCCTCACACAGAGAATAATGTAGGCACTGGGCTTCTTCCTCTCTTTCTTCACCCTGTCACCTCTGGCTTCATAGCTTCTCTATAGTTTGGTTTTGGGTTTGTTTTTTTTTTTGAGCGGCAGCCTCAAAGCCTCTTTCCTCCATTTGTTCTCATATCAGATGTACCTAGCCATCAACCTGTTTTCTGAAGTTAAGCTCTTAGGTTTCCTGGATATTTATCTTTTGTGATAGTCTGATAAACTGATCTATGATGGTGTCAGCTTTCATGTCAATGATCAATCCACCCACTGTTCTGCATATTACCTCACCCTCACATTGTAATATAAGCAGGAGTCTTGGTTCCACATCCATGCAAAAAGCTATTATTTGATTACAGTCTTCACCAGGTGCTATTTGAACTTAGCTGTCTTTTCCTTTCTAATCACCCTTCAGTCCTTTTCCACAGTCCCTACCAGTCAAAATTTTGTGCCCTGGCCTTCAGCATTTCTATGACTATGTCATTCACCACCCATGACTTTTCCATTCTCTGCCCATTCTTCCTTTTTTTTTCCTTCTGTATGATGATTGAGTCTCCCAGTGTTTCACAATTCTCTGTCCACAACTCCCATTCAAGTCTTGCCTGTTGGAAGATCCATAGTGCTAGTCACTAGCTAACAGGCTCTTATGCTCTGCTACTGCCTTTGCCCTTGCCGTGGAAATCTTTTAACCAATGTAGCTTCCTCCAGGCCAGCTTCATTTTCTCTTTAGTTTCTCCTTAGCACTTCTTTTCCTGGATGACGGGCAACCTTCCTGAGCTAGACGGTAATGCACATAGTGAATATAAAATAATATTTCTGAAAATTATATTCAGAGGTGGAAATCAGTCAATATAACAAAGCATTCTTACTATCAATATCTGGTGGTGATATTTGCTCTTTGAGGTGTGTCTGATAATTTTTTTTTATGTTTTATCTTTTTCCAGGAAACTGCTTTTGTTTTCCTGTGCAGGATACAGAAACAAAGGTTATAGGCAGTTAATAACCTTGTCGGATATGGACAAAGGCTCACTAATAGTTGTTGGGTGATTAGTTACTATTTCCAATAGCACCTAAATACTGAAATAAATATATTGTGAGACAGTTATTCCTAGAGAGAACATTGATCTTTTTTTTTTTTTTTCATTAACAATGGAGCTGCAATAGCACTGTTTTTATTTATAGGCATATTTCCAGGCCTAGAAGCTTGTCCCTTTAAAATTGCTAGTATTAAATTCTGATCAGCTCTTTACGAAGAAAGACTTGTAGGTCAGCAGCAACCCCTTTGGCAACTGTGTGCACTGCATATTAAAAAGAAACCTAAAAGTCTAAGAAGGTTTTGCCAAGTTTATCAGTTTTTTATCCAAAAGTAAGATGGGATGAACTGCAGAGTTCTAAGTCAATAAAGAGGTAGATCAGATTATGCTTTGCAGTATCGAAGTCTCCATATGTATTGTAATGTGCAGCTGACCTCCCCAGAATGCTGAATGTGCTTTTGCAACACATTGCATGATAGTAACCTCTGCTTTGTACACCAGTAACACTGGACCTGGGGTTTATGAGTCCTTCTACATACCTACTTCAATATTTAATGCACACTGCTTGACCAAGCATTTTTTCACACAGTTAGTATGGTCTATACCTCAAAAGCTGAGACTCTAAACCATGGCAGTAACAGATGACAGTCACTAGATATACTTCCACAATTTGGTGAGATCAGAGCACTTCATGTGAACTTACCTAATTATAGGACTTTAACATGGAATTATAGCCATACTGTTGTTATATCATTTAACAGGTACCATGGAACAAATAGAAAAGAAAACAAGGGTGTTATGAAATGTTTTCAAAACCCTTGACCATAAGTTCTGGATTTTGCAACCAGAAAATTGTCTTGGTATTTTTAATGGAGAGAATCTAAAGCAACTTAGGTGCAGGAGGACCTCTGCCCTCTCAATTCTGCATTATTACTGGCTGCTGTATCTTTTAAAAACCTTTGGCAGAATAACCGATGGGGTCATTCATTGGAAGACAAGGCAAATGGTTGCAATTCTCAATGAAAGATCAAAGCAAACCAAAACATTGCATTTTTCTTGCTTCTGTTTCTCAATTCCTGGTATAATAGAAATAGTGGCTGAGTCTAATTGCCAGTCTCCATATGTGAGAAGACAAGTGTGCCAATAACTTTTGGAGGAGAATTCTTGTAATCACCACGTGTGTGAACAGGAGCAAATTAAGTAATTCAGATGGAAAACATGGAAATGATGAATGATCTGGCAAGTCTGCAGAATGTCCATGACCAGGCAGAAGAACCGAGTTCTATATAATAAACAGGGTGTGTTCTTCTGAAAAAAAGTATAAAGGATGTTGGTTTTGCCTTTTTCATAAGTATCATTTGGTAAATCAGCCCATTTTTTTCGAGGAGATGGATGTTCGTACATACCTAAAACAGTGTGTCTTTTATAGACATAAGGGTCTTATTGATTCCAATGACTGTTTATACTCGAATAACTGCTCGCAAGAACAGATGCTTCAAATAC
Organism: Vanellus vanellus; assembly: GCF_965231255.1. Taxonomy (NCBI): domain Eukaryota; kingdom Metazoa; phylum Chordata; class Aves; order Charadriiformes; family Charadriidae; genus Vanellus; species Vanellus vanellus. The sequence continues at coordinate 25,941,220 of NC_138908.1, forward strand.
CAACCAGGTGATTATTTTCAAGTGTCTTATATTGGCATTGTTAGCAGAGGCATACGAATTCTCTATGTGTAGCTTGATCCTTGTAACTTTAAATGAGTTCTAATGTGTTGTATTTCTGACATCTAATCAAGGATCAGTTTTGCTGATAAACTTATTCTGGGTTCCACCTCAAGGTGAACATGAGTCATGCAGACCTGCATCTGCATTTGGTCCTGTCTGTCACTGAGTCTTCTGTGACTGGATCTAAGGCTGTGGCTTTTCACCCCTCTGTTGAACTTTTTTAACTTGTTTGTTAGGACAACTTTGTAAAGCTTGCCAAGGCAATTAGAGTTAAAGCTCAATTAAAAACTACAAATGCATTAAGGTTTTTGGCACCATATAATGACTTTTGACAGACAGAATCTTAGTGATTACTTTTCAAACAGGAAGAATGCTGAATCTTATTGAGTGCCTTGTTTCAGAATGATAATTGTAACAGTATCACCTGCTGAGAAACTTGCAGCAGTTAAGTTTATTAATTTCCATTACTTCTCCTGGAAGCTGAGTCTTTCTCTCATCTCAGAGGGACACATAATTTTGTATTTTATTACAAATTTAATATGCATTTTGAAATATCTTGTGAAGACCTTTTATAACAATATACATTTTTTGCATACAGAGCATTTTCAATTGGTGTGTCTCAAAACACTGATAAACACTCATCAATTGAAACCCACAAAACTTAGTAAATATGAACTTTTTTTCCCATTTTTTACTCTTTAACCATTCCCCCCAGTTGTGATCACTCTGCCATTTCACATGCTGTTCGCGTCTTTGATGACATTTTAATTTTCATCCTTCTGAAATATTGTATTTCTAGCAGAAAACAAGATGCACTTGTGTATGTTGTTTATTATTGCTCAGTTCCTAGGAAGCCAATCCCTTAAAAATTGATATGTCAGAGAACAAAGAAGAACACAGAGAAATAACAAGATACTAGAAAGCCTCTTGAGGCAACTGAAAGGTCATCATCATCATAATTTTGGAGAGATAAGCCACTCTCTTGCTTTCCTCACACTCTTATGTAAGAAATAGCCTCTTCACTGGTTCTCACATTTCTTCATTCACTCTGAAAAGGTCTCTTCCCCAGTCAAAACATGATCCAACAATTCAGGTTTTTTACACCAGAAAAGAGTATAAGTAAGTAGTTTATTTGATCTCTGTAAAAGTGCATAACTTCGCAATGCTGTGCTGTCAAGGCTTCAAATACTCAGTTTATTCTGCAGAAAAGTGTTGTCTTGCATTGACAAATTCACTTCCAGTCCAGTATGGAAAACCACTAATTTCCACATTCATAAGAGGTTTAAAGTTGATAAGACATCAATTAAATTGTGACAACAAATTTATACAGCACTAGACTGTTAGACTTCCTCCCTTTATCAGCTTTCTTTCCCTCCTGAATTAGAATAAAAGAACCAGTCTCTACAGATGATGGTACCGTTTCATTTATTCAGCAATATAATAGATCATGCTTCCATGCAATTTACATGCAATAAAGCTTTTTCACATAAGAGAAGTCAGTTTCTGGTCCAATTAGTGATTAACACTGTCTCTGAAAAGAAGAGAAAGAGCCTTATATGCAGTTTCCAAATTTACAGTGCCACCCATGAGATGCAGATGTCCCTTGTGGTAATTAGTTTACACCCTGAAGCAAGAAGCTTGATTACCCCTACATAATTAAGTTAACTGTGGCTACAAATGTAATTAATGTCCTGAATATTTTCCAGCCTTTTTTTTTTTTTTTTTTAAATAAGGCAACATTGGAAGCCAGGAATCTTCCCAGGCTGATTATAGTGTACATAGCATAGAATCATAGAGTCATTTAGGTTGATAAAGACCCTTAAGATCATCATGTCTAGTCATTAACCTAAAGCTGCTGAATCCATCACTAAACTATGTCCCCAAGCACCACATCTACATGTCTTTTAAATACCTCCAGTGTCCTGGTTTGAGGTGGTGACTCCACCACTTCCCTGGGCAGCCTGTTCCAGTGCTTGATAGCCCTTTCGATGAAGATATTTTTCCCAATATCCAATCTAAACTTCCCCTGGCACAACTTGGGGCCATTTCCTCTTGTCCTATCACTTGTTACTTGGGAGAAGAGACCAACACCCACCTCACTACAACCTCCTTTTAGGTAGTTATAAAGAGTGATAAGATCTCCCCTCAGCCTCCTTTTCTCCAGACTAAACAACCCCAGTTCCCTCAGCTGCTTCTCATAAGACTTGATGTCTAGACCCTTCACCAGCTTTGTTGCTCTTTTTTGGACACATAAAATTTTTTTTTCAAAAGCTACTGCGGTTTGACATCGTCAATTGCATCATTCTTCTTAAATTAGAAAACATAAACCACTTTTATCACTGTAGGTGTATCAATCCTTAACTTAGTTGTAGGTAAAGAAAGACTGCACTCTGCTTATAACTGCACTCACTGATGTTAATGCCTCAGAAACAGAGAGGATTCCTCTGACCACTGCTTTTTTGTGGAAATCTTACTTCAGACCAAGTTTGTAAGTGGCCCTAAGAAAAATCTGGATATGTGATGATAGCTAGGTAATGGGAATGCTTAGACTATTTTAGGCAGATCTGAAGAAATTGTCTGTCACCTAGTATGTTTATGTAGGCACTTGCATGAGATCCAGACACTACACATGTAGCAGTTATAAAAACTTGTACATACCTGAAGTTTTCAGAAGGCTGTTTTATGCCAGTGGGCATCATCTAGATGCATGCACCAGTAGCACAACTAAACCCAAAATTTATCACTTCTCAAACAAAACAGGGGCTGTCAACATATTAGGAACCAACAGGGAGAAACATCTGTGAGATGTTTCAAATTAATTAGGGTGTGTTCCTCTAGAAAGGTGACAGGGTTGATAGCCCATCTGATGTGCCAGTATATCGATGCACGCAGCATTGGTAACAAGCAACATGATCTGGAAGCCACTATGCAGCAAGAAAGCTATGATATAATTGCTGTCACTGAAACATGGTGGGATGAATCACACAACTGAGTGCTGCAACTGATGGTTATAAACAGCTCAGGAGGGACAGGCAAGGAAGGAGGGGCAAGGGGGGGTGCCCTCTATGTAAAAAAATGGGTTGATTGCACAGAGATGTCTTTGAAAAACAGTGATTAACAAGTTGAGAGGCCTGGTGGAATTCACAGTGTTGAGGGATATGGGCTGAGTGAAGAGTAGCGTTAGGACCCTGAATTTTAGGAGAGTAAACTTACAGTTGTCTAAGGAATTAGTGGATGGGACCCTCTGGGAAACTGCCCTCAGGGGAAAAAGGAGTTGACTACAGCTGACAGCTCTTTAAGGAAATTTTTTAAGGACCCTGGGAACTACTGACCAGTCAGCCCTGCTCTGTGCCTGGGAAGATCACAGAACAGATCCTCCTAGAAGATATATCAAAACATATGGAAGACAGGGAGGTGATTAGAGACATCCAACACAGCTTTACCAAGGGCAAATCATGCCTGGCTATTTTAGCACTTTTCTATGATGGAGTGACTGCATCAGTGGACAAGGGAAGAGCTAAGGATGTCACCTACCTGGAATTATGTAAGGCCTTTGATACAGTCACCCATAACATTCTTCCTGCTAAATTGGAGAGATATGGGTTTGATGGATGGACTGCTAAATGGATAAGGCTAGATGGCCACATCCAGAGTGTTACAGTCAATGGCTCAATGTCCAAGTGGAAACCAGGAACAAATGTTGTCTCTCAAGGGTCTGTAGTGGGACAAATAGTATTTAATATCTTCATCAGTGACATTGATAGTGGATGAGTACACCCTCAGCAAGTTCACAGATGACACCAAGCTGAGTAGTGCAGTTGATACGCTTGAGGGAAGGGATGCCATTCAGAGAGACCTTGACAGGCCTGAGGAAGGGGCCGGTGTGAACCTCATGAGGTTCAACAAGATCAAGTGCAAGGTTCTGCACCTGGGTTGACACAATCCCCAGTATCAATACAGGCTGGAGATGAAGGGATTAAGAGCAGCCCTGAGAAGGACTTGGGGGTACTGGTGGATGAAAAGCTGGTCATGAGCTGGCAATGTATGCTCACAATCCAGAAAGACAACCATAACCATAATCAAAAGAAGCATGTCCAGCAGGTTGAGCAAGGTGATTCTGCCCCTCTGCCCAGCTCTTGTGAGACCCCACCTGGAGTACTGTATCCAGCTCTGGAGCCCTCAGCACAGGAAAGACATGGACCTGTTGGAGTGGGTCCAGAGGAGGGCCACAGAAATAGTCAGGGGGCTGGAACACCTCCTATGAAGAAAGGCTGAGAGTTGGGGTTGTTCAATCTGGAGAAGAGAAGCCTCTGTGAAGACCTTATTGTGCCCTTTCAATACTTAAAGGGGACTTATAAGAAAGACATAGAGAGCATTTTTACCAGGGCCTCTAGTGACAGGCCTATAAAAAAAAACCTCCCCTTGCCTTCAGGGAGGGGGATTGACTATCTATCCCTTTGAAAAGGAATTATTTGTTAACATTTGATTGTAAATTATTGGAAAAAGTCCTCTGACTCAGCAGCTTTAAGAAAACATTCTTCCTGAAATGTCATAAAACAACAAAAGTACACTCCTGCAATGCAAATGGAAAGTTATTTTACCCTAATATTGATGACAGTTTACTTCAATAAGCCACTGTGTAACACAGAATTTAATGCTTTTTTTATACAAATACCTCAAGTAAATACCCATAGATCTACAATAAATAATGTTGAATTTTAGTCTGCCTATAGCTTTCCAGCATTTAATAGTTTTTGCTTCACTACTCTGAAGTCATTTCCAAAAACTTCAGACCTTTACAGATATGGTTAACTGCTTATCCTGGGCAAATTAAATTAAGCCTCTGGCATATGATGAAAAGTTTGTTTCACCTAATTGAGCATCTAATGAGTATGGATGAATTTAAGCTACTCATAGAAATTTTGTTTTTCAAAGCTTTTCTGATTACCATCCATTCAAATACAGAAAGAAACACATTGCATGTATCTATATATAATCTTTTGAAAGAAAGCTTAAAATAAGATTCTGATCCCTCCGGAAGGTTTCACCTCAAATTGTTGTGTCCTGTATCGATAACTGTAATTATTACCGAAATACCCTGGCCCACTTTTCCTTTTGATTCACACAATTGCCTCTTCTTATTTCCCTGGGCTTTTCTGTGCAATATTGTGTACATTCACTAAGAAGCTGTGCTCTTCAGAAGCTTTGTTAGTACTCTGATCAAACTAGCATGTCAGTTTTCTCCCTCTAGAATATGTACTTGGAAACTAGATATAGCTTTTTTACCATCAAAATGTCAAGCAACCAGGGAAAGGGGTGGATAAAATTCTGGACTTTTTTGAGGTTACTGAAAGCTTTATACCTTTGACCTTGCTCCATTTGATAGTATTCCTCTATGAATTCTTCATCTTAACAGTATTGCAAAAGCCCGAGATGGGCACTTTATTCTTTTTCACTCATTATTACACATCAATAAAGCTCTGGACTCTATCTTGTCTTTTGGGTTAGGATAAAGGAAGAAATTCTTGTAAAGTAAAAAGTCAAAAATTTTTGTCCTAGAAATCTTCTCATTTTGAGGAAACCCACAGGCTTTTAGACAAAGGATTTTAAATGAAGAGATTGTGTCCGAAGAAAGTTCACAGCCAGTTTTTCACACCACACAGCTTGGTCACAGTCCCGTTACGAAGAGCTCATGTGGTTATCTACACTTGTTTCCTTCAATTCCACATAAAAAAAAAAAAATCTCTTGTACAGCAAAAACCTGATTTGACCATGTCTTTTTGAAGCTTGCACTGGCTTTTTTCCTTCAAAACATTTTGTTCTGCCTTCCCCTTCCTTTTAAAATACTACACATTTTGATCCTGCCTACATCCAGACCCTAATCCCTTCTTGCAATCACCCTACCTTTTTTGTTTGTTCAGGCTTTTCTTAACATTTCCTTTATCTCAAACTAGGTGCTTTCATTTAATGCCTTTAAACCACCATCCATTTATCCTATGCCTAGATGGAATTTGAAGATGTGATTGAAGCACATGGAGGCATGCCCATGCTAGCCTTAATCTGCCTGGTTGTGTTATGAGATTATTGCATTCAGTGCAAACCTACCAGAAATTTGAGTGCCCTACTCAAGATGTGACTCCCTTCACCCTGAAATCTGTCTCCACTTCTTCCCTACATTGCTTCCAAAATTGCCTGGTTTAGAGCTAGCATGGATATATATCCCAAAATGTGGCAGTTACCTTAATACCGGCTGCACAGGTTCATGTATAGTATATTTTTAACCCAGAGCAATGTATGGATTATTTTGTTGGGGTGGTTGAGTTCCTCACCCAGAGAAGGATTTTTCTCTGTGCCCTGCATCCACATAATTCCAGATTGTGGTTTCATTGGCCAAGGTTTCTTCCAGTTCCTACTGACACTTCTGAAAAAGCCCTATGTCATTTGCTGATAAAATGACCATTTTTTTCCTGTAGCACTAATGTGGGCTTTCATTTGACCCAAAATGTTTAGTTATAGCAAAGTTCAAAAAATTCAACACTGATCATCTAAAGCTAGAATAAAAGGGGGGGTTGAAGGAGGATGGAGCCAGACTCTTTTCAATGGTTCCAAGTAACAGGACGAGGGGTAACGGGCACAAGTTAGAACACGGGAAGTTCCGTTCAAATACACGGAAACACTTCTTTACAGTGAGGGTGACAGAGCACTGGCACAGGCTGCCCAGGGAGGTTGTGGAGTCCCTTCTCTGGAGATTTTCAAGACCCGCCTGGATGCAGTCCTGAGTAATGTGCTCTGGGCAATCCTGCTTTGGCAGGGGAGTTGGACTAGATGATCTCTAGAGGTCCCTTCCAACTCTGAAAATTCTGTGATTCTGTGAAAACATTCTTAGACTTTCTCAGGACTTCCCATCCCTAAAGACCTTAATTTACCCTTCTACACAAAGTATTCCATAACACTTTATGAATCTTTGTCCTTGTATTAAACCAAATAATACTAAAAAATGAAAACACACCTTCTTTTCCTCTCTAGCTTGCAACACAGCCCAGGAATATAATTTCACAGCTGTCCATGCTAAAAGGACTAATGCTTTCTTTGTGGTCTCTCCTAAAGCAGTACCTTAGTCTGTGATAATTCAAGTTTATGATTTTGTTTTGTTTTTACTAAACAGGTTAACCAGTATCATATTTGGACTTTTCTCTGCTATATTACTCTTAAATGACAGAAGGCCTGCAGCTGCTCCCAAGTGCTTGCACCCTTTCTGATGTTTTGAATTAAATTATTTACAATAATTACATACCACAGACTAGGAAGAATTTTCAGAGATTAAAATGGACTCCAAGTGGAGTAGTTGGGAACCACTTATGTAAAGACTGTTTTTGCTCTCATTGATTTTAAGAACCCTTGTCAGCTTGCATAGATGGAAAAAAAAAAAAAATTCCTCTCCATTTTCTCTCAGGGGAAGGAACAGGCAAGGGTAAGAGTGCCAGTTTCCAAGTCCCCTGCTAGCAGTAATAATTTGAGATTTTTGTTCCATTTCGGGTAATGCCTGCCACCCATAAAGACTTAAAGCCTTCTATATTCAGAGAGTTCCTCTGCATTTATGATGCTTCATTTCTGTTCACTCGCCTCACACACAGACTGATGGTCTTCAGTTTTGAGCAGCAGTTTTCACACTGCTGAAAAGAGGATTATGCTAATACCCTCTTTGGAGTCATCTGTAGACAACTGAAATTGTTCTTCCTTGTGTCATTCCTGACCACTGCAGCTTCCTCAATTAACTCCTTCAGATTCTTTTATTTTGTGTTAAGGTTTTCATTTAATGTCCACAGGACATCAGCCAAGGGCAGCGTTCTCAGATTACTGAGTTGAGCAGCTAGATTAGGCACACTTCTTATAAACCATCTTGTTCCAAGGGATCTTTACTGGAGCAAAAATATTACTGATGGCAACAAATGTACCCTGTGGTACTCCTAGGCTTTCTTCTTTTGGGGATGACTTTTGTCCCAGGTATGCTTTTTTATAGAATTACCTGTGTAATAACCATGCCTGTTTTCATTGTTAATACTAAAAATTACCACTTCCGACAACACATTCTTTCGTACATCAGCGTCCATCTTAAAATCATTCAATAACCCATTTCCTTTCAGGCTTTTATAGAGAAATTGACTACGGCGTTATGGGCACCTTTGCCAATTTCATGCGTATTATGCGAACTCTTACTAACTGTTGTAAGATGATATAATTATGTTTCTTGTAACATTTATATGGGCCCCATGCATTGTCTTGGCTTCAACATCCTCCTGAGCTGTTGTTAGAGCTTGCCAGTCCTGAGTTCTGTCGTTCTGAATTAGGTCTCAGATTTCCTTCTTTATTTCTTTTCTCTTTTTTCTTTTTTCTTTTTTTTTTCTTTTCTTTTTTCTTTTTTTTTCTTTTCTTTTTTTTTTTTTTTTTCACCCATTGTTATTGCTTTGGAATGGTGCCCACATTTCATAAACTTCATTCTGGTCTGAACTATTTCTGATGCCTGCTCAACTGCTTCATCAAAAGTCAGACTGAATTTTTCAGTTTTCTTTTGCTCCCCTTCTCTTCCCCCAATTCTTTTGTTCCAGACCTAACCAATATGTAGTCTCTTTCAAGGGTACTTTTCATCTTTTCATTCTTAAATAAAGTCACAGTTTTCGTAGTTTCAGTCTATTTAAATACAACGCCCTCAAAGATTTTACTTTTATGTGAAATGCAACAATACTCCTCAAAATTTTTCAGTAGTTTCAGCTAGCTTCCTGTTTGGTGTAACTGCGGTGCTGGTCGAGTGTGTCAGAATTAGCCATTTGGTAGAAATATGGCAAGGTTTTCTCTGTCTTTTGATTCTTGCAGATACAGAGTGCAACACCAGCAAAATTTCTCCACCCTCCCTCCATACACAGAATTTTTGGTCATTGACCACTTCAGCCTTTCATTCAGGCAGTTTGCCTACCTCCTTTTTAATTCATTACCCTGTGGCATTGAGCAGATGCCCAGTGCTCCTGGCACTTTATCCTCTGTTGGCTAAGCTTCATGTCTGAAAAATTCTGCACTCAAACTACCCCCAAGTATGGATACAGCCAGTTCCCTTGCTGCGGTAGAAACTCTGTAACTTTGAAATGGGCAGTGAAGGACAAGCTACCATCTCCAGGTTGTAGTTCTCACCAGTGCTACACCTATCTCCAGTGCTGTGCCCTTAAAGTTTCAGAAATTTCCCAGGCTGGGGAAATTTCCCCTGCTGGGTGCAGCACAGATGTATCTCACTCGGGACATCAGCAATCTACATAAGCCCATTCACATGGGGAAAATATGTCAGGGGAAGGACCCTGGCAGTACTTTGGACTTGCCTTTGATGGCTGTTGCACCCACAGCTCCTTCACTGTGTCTGATGCTGTCCTGGAATGATTTATACTCATTGTCACTAGGATCCCAATGAAGAAGAGAGGAATCTGTTCCTCACGCCCTCAGAGGACCCTCAGAGTAGCAAAGTAACTACAGCAGTGCCAACTTTCTTCCTTGCAACTGAGAGAGTGCAAGCTTAAGAGGGAAGGGTGAACTGCTCATGAGAATGGAAGAGTCGTAACAAAACCAAAGCTTCAGACCAAACCCACAATACCAGTTGCGTTGCTCACTGACTCCCTGCATTGGTACACCTTCATTTCTGTCTCCTCTTTCCATCTTCCTCAGCATTACAGGTTGTTACATTAACCTCCTCTGAGCCACCAGCACTGCTTTGCAAGCCATGTGTGGCCTGCAAATACTCTAACAAGCAATTTCATTTCTAAGATTTCCCTCAGGTGAAGTAGTGAATGCTTGCACAGCATCACTGTCCTCAGTAGGTGCAGTCTTTTCAGCTGGTTAATTCCCTCCCCCAAAGCAATGCAACTGTGAGACTGGAAGAGTTAGTCTCCTCCTCCTTTGTCAGAAAGACTTCACAGAAAGAATATTTGATCACTTTGTGATTCTGGATTGCATCAAGTTAGTGCTTTATCATCCGTATCAGTAAATTGTCTTGTATCTCTTCATGTTTCCAACATGAGAAATCTCTCTGTAGAGCATGGTCTCTTGTTGTTTGGTTTTTGATACCTAATAAGCACAAATAACTTTTAAAAAACAACCATATGATTATACAAAAATAAAAACAAATTGTCTGCTTCATTCCAGACTGAAAGCTGGTAGGTAGGAAAACAATTCTGTTTTATCTACATTGCTGAATCTGGGTAAATAAATGTTCTTCTTCAAGAAGACTCATTAACTGTATTTCTGTCTCATCTCTTCAAATGCTTGTGGAAATAAGAAGACAGTTAATATTTCTTCTCTAGAATGAGTCATTGCATTCATATACTAATAGGGTTCTCGAGAAGATTCTCTCTTTTAAAAGCTATGAGACAAGTTTATCTGTAACTTCCAAATTATCGTTCAAATGTCCAACTAAAGTCAGTGAAATTTGATTGAGTATACCACAATATATTTTTAAATCACACTTATTTTTGGAGTTAGGAAGCCACTGAAGTTTAGGATGGTTGAGGTTGGAAGGGACTTTGAAGATCATCTAGTCCAACCCCCCTGCCGTGGGCAGGGACATCTCCCACTAGACCAGGTTTCTCAAAGCCCCATCCAGCCTGGCCTTGAACACCTCCAGGGATGGGGGTTCCACAGCTTCTCTGGACAACCTGGGCCAGTACCTTGCCACCCTCAGAGTGATAGATCTGCTATCTATGGCCAGACCTAAGTCCAGATCTATTTCTCTGCTCAGGGAACTCCTTTACACAAAACTGCTAAAATTAAGTTCAGATGTCCTAAGTGAGCAACATATCTGATCTTATATAATAGTCTAGTCTGTGAGAACTACTTAGATTTTTCAGCAAATTTCTCTGTAAGAATCTAACAAAATTTTCTTCGTGCAAGCACATTATTTTATGTAAAATATCTCCACTTTAAAAATAATTTTTTTTCTGTCTCACACAAAATATTGGGAAACTATTTAAGACTTAAGATTCTGATTTCAAAATTACATTCTATGAATTGGAGCAGGACCTAAACTGCCTTTCTGCTGAAACTTTAGAAAAGAATTTTTGAATATGTGAACACATGGATTATAAATCTTAAAAAAAAAAAAAATGTTTCTTAGATGAATGAGTGCTATAAAACTCAGAGCATATGGTATAACATTTTACTGACCTCTATATGAAATACAGTTTGGCTAACAATCAAAATTGATCATTCTTTCCATAAACTGAGATGAAATCCATATAGCCTGAAAAGCCGCCTACATATTTGCCCTACAAAATGGTCGGTTTAGATTTTGCGTATGACTTGTACTCTAATTTGAAGACCTCCATCTATGCACAGAAGAATCCCCCAGCTTTCAAGGCACCGTTTTCAGCACAAACTGCACAACTCCCAGCTGAGAAGGTTCTAGCATGGCATTGCTTATAACTACATCTCTAAGTATTTATACATACGTGCACACAGAGAGGGATTTTTTGTGTTTCGTTTCTAGCAGAAAGCCATTCATTATTCCATGAATTTCAGACTGGGACTTGCAGTTCTTTATTAAATGAATGACAAAAATGTGAATGATACTGAACAGAAACATTAATATAAAGACTAATCAGTTTCCTTTTATGTATGACTTCCATTTCAAGGTCTTCCCTTCTTCAATTAGTCTCCATGAATTGATTGTTTAATGCGTAACTAATCTTGAACTTGTTCTTCTCTTGCTGATGGGAAAATTAAAGTTAATTTTGTTGAAGTCATGGCGCTTATGTTGCCCATTTATCAAATGGTGATATTTTCAAAATCCGTATGGCAGCTGTTCTGTTTCTCCTCAGCAGTACACGGAAGTCAATTTTATTTATAAACATGCAGACCTCTACCCTGTTTCCTGCAAATAAAAAAATAAAAACAACAAAAAAATATTTTCTCCATTAATACGGAATTTTTCCCTCATGTCGGCAGGAATTATGTTCCCAAGTGCTGCATTACAATAGGTTAAGACATAATATTGTTTAGGTTGCAAGGTTTAAGCTGCTGGAAAACAAGGATAGAAAATCAACAGCAAAAGGTTACTTCTCTATAGAAAGCACACAAACAGAGTAGATGTAAGGGTCTGTGTTATGTTTATTTGCTACAGCAGTGGTATTTTAACCAAGTAAAACAATACCCGTGCCATACAACTGCTTGAAATGGACCTGAACCTCGCCTCCAGACCTTTTGGAAGTACTTGACCAAATTCACCTTTTATTAGTCCCCTATTTCAAGCATTACATTTTTCCAACAGAATTTTGCTTTATAAAGCACTGGTGAGAACTATATTCTCATTCAGAATATAGTTGCAGCTTCTGTATTTACCTTCCACTGATTTTTAACAAATCTTTTGTAAAAGGGTTGTCCAACAAAGAACTCCTATTAAGTCTTCTGGAGTTGTAAAGCAAAATGAATGGATAAAGGCAGAAGTAGTGATATAAACAGTACCAAATCCTCACTACAAAATCAGCTACACAGAGACTGTGAATCCTTATCTACAGCACAGAGGTAGAGTGCTGACTATTTGTAGAGCTATAACATAGCTGCTAAGACAGCACCTAAGAAATAGCATAAATTCAAACCTATTGAACTAATGTTGCAAGGATTTTTTTTTTTTCCCCAGCCGTGCACTATCCAAATCCCTTCAGGCCTTCTAGAGTCACTTCAGTCATTCATGCCATATTTTTTTGCATGCACAGATGCAGATGCCATGGGTTTGTTTCACTAGATGAGGTGGAGATGGAATCTGCCTCTCTCCTGTGCCAGCCTTGTTTTGTGTCCCAAGACACAGCAGAGCATCATGGGCTAGCAGGAGGATGGACGAGATTAAATTCTCTTCACTCAAGTTTACCCACAAAATTATTCAAATGGTCTGAGCCTTGAGCTTTTGAATTCCCAGTCCCTAACCTTGACCCAGAAATGATCCCCAGATTATTTAATTAACTATAACGAACTATGATAAGTGAATTTCCTCTCATTTAAATAATAAGGGTGTGACAGTTTTGTTTTTCTGGGTTTTTTTTGACCTTACCACCTAGCTTTTTCTTAGCAATTACTAACAGGTCATATTCAGTTTACCTAAATCCCTTGACATAAGTGCTCAAGCATCATAGGAGTCATGTGACTTAACATACCACAAAGAAGCTTTTATTGTCATTTGGAGACAGAAAAATAAATATAGTGTCTAAACATACGTAAATAATGAAATTAAACAGCCTGAAAGTATACAATATTAGTGAGCACTGGGAATTAATATATAAACTTAAAAAATGGTTGGGAAACTGACTGAAAGAGAGGTGGTGTGGAGCTCTGATGAAGAAGAACTATTGGGCTGCAGAAAAGCAATTAGGGAGTTTTTCAAGTGTTGGTTTTAGAACTGAAGTTATTTAAATATTTTCGTCAGTGACCTTGGCAAACAGAGTAGGTGTATAATAATGCAGTGTGCCAGCGCCATGTATTCCTGTTTTATCAGGTCATGGCTACGTTCCAGCTACAATATAAAAAAGGCCACATGGATTTCTTTTCATTACATGATAAGATGCTGCTGCCAAAGCAGTTTGGCTTTTGACACACTCTGTGGCCACTGTTCTTCCCCAGCCCCCTCACATGTGGAAAGGGAACAGGACACAAACCTGATGACTGTTTCGGGGAGGCTGGTGAATATTCCGGGAAGGCTGCAGCCTCTTCCCTACCATTCGCTTTCCCAAGGGCCTCCTGGTGTCCTCGTCTTGACAGGACCACATATGTATATCACATGAATAAGTTCAATTACTTAGTTATCCCTGGTTACATACCAGACATACATTGAGTTAGGGAATGGGAGCACTCATGCGTTTCAGGCCACATAGGAAGAAAGAGCATGGGTGACCTATGTTACGACCTACAGACATGTTAGAGGAAGACATTCATACCAAGGCAAACAATAAGGAAGAAATATTGTGTTACAGTCTTAACTGCCTCTGTTGCCAAAAGTTATGTAAGTTAAGATACCTAATGAGGCCTTTGGGGAAGCAAAACGTGAATTACCCAGATAGCCTGCTTAGGAAAGTTCTTGATATATGAATAATGCCCTTGGGTCAATACAACTTTTAGACTGTCAATTTTTATTTTAGCACAAAGTAAACGTATAGGATAAAGCTGGAGTTTCTTTCGGAACAGCTTTTCTTTTGAGTCAGTCAGCTTTCTATGTACACAGTTTAATAAGATTTTCCTTTTGTTATAAGAGTCTGACAAAGAACAAGAACAATATGTGGGCCTGTCTTCAATAATGTGTTCTAAGGCTACGTACCTTTCATGTGCTTTTCAAGCATTCCAGCCTCACAGAAAATATAACATTCTTCTTTCTGTTTCTAAACTCATAGGAGTTCAAACCTGGATGAGCTCTGAGAACTCAAGAAAAAACAATTGCTAGTTTTTCAGATTATCGTTTTCAATTTTACAAGAATTTAAAATTATGAACAGTCAAAAACGGGAGGTAAAAAAAGAGTCACTGCTTTTTCTTTCCCAACACTGTTCTATAGGTAGACAAACCATTCCTTTCAGGCTCTAAAGAATGGCAACAAATCTTGTTTCTCTGCATTTTGCGAGCACCTTATTTTCTTTACAACAAAGATACTGAGGTATCTGGAGGCATATGTCTGTTCTAGCAACTATTCTGTGTACTTATGGCAAATAGCAGTGGGCAGCTGGGTGAGCTTGACTGATATGATATACGCCAAATATATAAGTTGATTACTCTACACAACTTCTCTTAAACTTTTGCCAACAGAACCAGACTATAATATCATGTTATACCATATGTAAAAAGGTGTATAACCCTTTATTTCTAAGAAACAGCAAGATTTTGTGATTCACCTACTGAGTCATTAAAATATTTTGAGTAGTGATGTGAAGATGCTACACATACTTTTTATTTTTAGCTAAGAGCTAAAACCTAATGCTTACTTATCAATTTTAGTTTGTGTATTTCAATTACACTTATTTTCCTACAAACACCATTTCAGTAGAATCTTGCCTGAGAATTACTCTGCATAATTCTGCATAAATAGATGCCGTTGATAAGAATAGCCATGAAGCACTCTAGGGAGAGGAATATTTGATTTATATCTTGTGTAAGCAATTTAGCATAATAATTTGGGGTGTATGTGGTTTAACAAACAGCGGTCACTGTATTATTTTTAAGAAGGCAAGAACATTACTACAGGACGGCTGTGATATAATGCTTACCCTGCTTTACTCTCCTCACTTCCAACAATTAATGGTTTAGGGATTTTCAGAACTGCAGGTTGTATCTGGGAGCTTGTTTCTAACAGCCGCTGGAAACCTTATCTTTTCTGAATGTCTCCAACTTCTTTTTGAAATTATTTACCCATTGGGTTTCCACAAGTTACACTACCTCCTTTTTTGTAAGTTTAAATTACTCAGTAATTTAATTCTATCTTAACTAGTTCTTATGAGGTAAAAAGACAGTAAGTCATTTCCTGGCTACTGTATCCACGCACATCTATAGTTTCTTCATTTTATAAATGCCTTTCAGTTTTGCCATTTTGACATTTTTTTATTCTGTGTTGACGAATCCCAAGTTTTTACTCTTTCTCCGTATGAAAGCCACTGTAGTCATCCCTGTTAGGCACCCTAAACTTTTTCTAGGTCTATTATACTCTTTTAAAGATGAAAAAATTGGAATTGCAGGCAATATTCAAGACAGGGGCATACTGTTGATTTGTGCAAATTCACAACAGTATTTTCTGTTTATTTGGGGTTTTTTTTCCTCGAGTCTCCTCCAACCAATGAAGCCCAGTGTTCTGTTTTTCTTCTTTTCTGACGCTGAGCACTGGAACTGACCTTTTCAGAGGACTGTACGCAGTGCCTCCTGGACCTCTTTCCTCAGAAAGAGCAAATTTAGAGCCTGTCGTTTTGTATATATATAGCTTCCCATATGCGCTTACCTGTTCTGAAAATCATCTCCCAGCACAATTGTCCTGTCTCTGGCATACACATTCTAATGCTTAGTCCTGAGTAGTAGGTGTGGTGCCAAAAGAATATGAAAGCATAAGAATTATAGAAAAAAACTTCAATAGATATATATGTCCAAAATGAAAGATGTGTTTCTGATTAAGGGTTTTTACATGCCAATAGAAAAGATATGCTGAAGTATGAAGTTTATTAACATTGTTGCAAGGTTAGTTAATCTGGACAAAGTGTTATAGCAAATGCCAGAATTATTTCACAGAAAAAACTAGTCTCAAAGATCCAAAGACTGTGAAAATATTAACAGGAATTTAATCTTCATGCAGGCCTGACACTACTGAAAGCATAGAACATTCAGGTCAGGAAGATTTGATACCAAAGAAGTATCACCAAATCAGATGAATGAGGGAAAGATATTTTCCACTATCATTCACAGCATGTGTTTCTTCTGATAATTTTTTTCAGTCCAAGAAACACAGTATCAAGAATGAAAAGTGCTTTGAAAAGACATTTTTCTTTAATAGATAGCACGTGCCCGTTATATCACATTCACCTGACTATGGATGGGTGAAGAGATCTGGAAGGCCTGAAATAAAATTCATAATTGACAAAACCACGTTTCTTTATGGATAGAAATTTAAGACAATTCAGAGAACTCCTTATATCACAAAAGCTAGTTGAAATGAGAATTAAAATCTTTTCAAACAGATTAGAATCAAAAAGATCAATCAAATAAAACTTTAAATTTGCATACACAGAATAAGCACGTCATCGTAGCAATGAATAACCTTGTATTCTCTCTGTTGGTCATGTGATGCAAATATGGACATGAATTATGTAGTAAGCTTACCTTTGGGAAAACTAATGAATGTTTCATGCAATAAATAAGGTATTGCCCTCTATTTCCTTTCAAACCTTTTCCTAAGACTCTACCTAGATGCCTACAAAAACCTTAGCAGATATATTTTGCTAGGTTGTAGATCAATCATAGACAAGTACTATTGCTTATTTATGATAAAAATATTAACTCAGACATAACCAGTCATGAATCTAACAGAAATAGAAATGCCTTCTAATATGATTAATCTGGCACTGGGGTATTTTCTTTTTGAACATACAGGTTTAGTCTAATGGCAAAAAGGACAGAGACACAGGGGTCAGAAGCAGAAAAAAAAAGGAAAAAGAAATCAAAATAACTTATTCACATCTCATTAGCAATAGAGTTAAGAGAAATTTCTATGAAAGGACAAGACTGATGATATAATAGATCAGAAAGACTACTGAAAACCTTTTTTTTTTTTTTTTTAAGAAGAGGTTAGCTGCTGTGGTAGCTTTTATAAGAGAATAGACAAATGCACAGACACTTTTCAGAACATCTGAAGGTGATATGCCTTCCAGGATATAGGAGGATAGATGTATATACAACAGTCTCTCTCTTTTCAAGTCTTTATGCTTTGTTCTTACTGTTAATATAAACCATACATTGTGTTGGTATCCATTTATATACATTTGTGCTATGGGTACAAGCGTACTGACATTCTTAAACAGGGACTTTTACACTCTCATCCATCCTAGATCAGTCCAAACCTCCTGCTCTCATTGTCAATTTATACAGAAATAAAAATGGGTAGAAGTGTCCCAGTCACTTCCTCTCTGTCCAAGAATCTCGAGTCAGGACTGGGAGGGAGAAAGACAGAAAGGTGTTATGAATGTACATATTGGAAACATCTCTAAAGAAAGAACAGTTATTCTTAAGTAACCGTTTTTTTTTTAACTTTGCTTGATCATCTCTGAATGTATTCACATTGGGGAAGATTCCCCAAATCTCCTGGGTACGCTAGCCATGACTTACTGTTTTTAAAACCCATTTGTTAGGGGTTATGGGTTGCTCTCAGCCTCCCAAAAAAGTGATGTGTGTGGAGTTTTTGTGGCAAAAAAATAGGCATTTGTTCATGCTATCTAGCATCTCTTGAAAAGCTTGATCTTATTGTTGGGTTTATCTATCATAAGAGGCTGGAGCCAAGTAAAAAATGTGCAAAAAGAAAAAAAAATAGTCAAGAAATGGCATTTAACAATTAAAAAGACCTGAGGGAAGCAAGGAAAGTGTGGCATCAGTGTTAATACTAATGACAGAGAGAGTTTCAAACAAGCAGTTAAGGAGAGCTGAAGGATGTCACAGTGCAAGAGGACACCTTTAAATTATGCATGCTCTGAACAATAAAACAGATCAGCCGTCTAGGCAGCTAATGCCAGCCTGATACATATCAGCTCACTTTTGGGTGTTAGTCATGCCCCAACAAGTCAGGATCAAATGTGTTTAGTACCAACATTAGAGAATACCACTTGAAGGGGTCATCCACCTTTTAGTGAGTTACAGAATTAATTTTTTCACCACAACTCAAGCAGATTATCAAATCAGACAACAAGAGTAAGTGATGAGCCCTAGAATTTCTGGATGAACCCCCTTCAGCATGACAGTTTAGCCATATCTGTCACTTTTACCTGTGGGGAAAAACCCAAATCACCAGCCTAAGAGAAGGTAATTCTTAGGTAAATATGAATTATCCATAATACGTCTTAATATCTCATTATCAGTTTCTGTCATCATCCCAGATGCAGACATTCAGGAACCTATAACACAAACATTTTTACTCCGTTAGTTGGTTAACCTACAGCCATTTGGAACTGGGTAGCTTCCTAAATTTGATAGTTGGTAAACAAGTGCAAATCATAGCATTGCATGACACACCAGCTAAAATTACAGTAAATATAAATGATAGCTGAGGGATGCTTGGGCTGCTGAAGAGCAGAGTCTCAGTAAATGGCATTCAAGTATAATATATGCACATATTTTCATTTTAGCTTACATTGATTTTCTAATATATATGCCACTTACTATGCTCCTCCATCACCATCCTGCTGGCCAGCACAAATTGTTGTACAACAGAGTTTTTAATAATATCTCAATATTGAATAAAAACATTTCTGCGAGTCTTATGGCAGGCTTCTATTTCCAAGCCAGCTTACATGATTTTTCATGTTTCACCATTTTCAACAGCCACAAGACAAGCAAGACATCCAGGTATTTGTATACATTTTTAAATTTTTCATATTTTGAAACTTTGATCCCAGGAAAACATTCATGAGACAAGTATCTCCTCTGAGTGTTCATCTAGATGTAGGAAAATTTGCAAAATTGGATCTCTGACTTAGTCATTTGAGCCAAAATGCCTCCCACAATTGTGTTACATATGCATATTTGTTCAAATATTATCCTCCTTCCCCTGTAACTCTAGAGCAACCCTGTGTATTCCCAGCTAAGGAACAGATGTGGTTTTTCATCTACAACAGGCAATATTCTGACTTGCACTGATAAAAAATTAAAGCTCCACTGTCTAACAGCTTAATATTAGTAGGTGTTATTTACAAAGGCAATAAGAAAAAATACCAAG
Source organism: Vanellus vanellus (assembly GCF_965231255.1). Lineage (NCBI taxonomy): Eukaryota > Metazoa > Chordata > Aves > Charadriiformes > Charadriidae > Vanellus > Vanellus vanellus. The sequence continues at coordinate 25,960,749 of NC_138908.1, forward strand.
GTCTACAGTAAGTATCGATATAGTTCTAGTCCTGGAGACTAATAAGCTATTCTGCTTTTTACAAGTGGGATATTCTAACACAGAGAAGAGTAAATGGAGTCTCCAAAAGCATCAGTGCCTTCCAAGTTCTGTACCTCTTTCTGTTTCTGGCCTTCTGGTACCAGCCAGGCTCACAGAGCTGGAAGAGCTTTGTATACTGGAATAGGGGCAGTATTCTTTCGACATGAAGAGGAGGAACTTTTCTTAAAATTCACAGTCTAACGTCCTTTCTCCTAACACCAGTGGCTGACTGGAAACAAACTTCCTGAGTATGGCATTCCTGTTATCTTTTTTATCTTACTATATATTAACATACATGTAAAAATGTTTATTAGACAACTATTGCTGATTATATCTACAATGGCTTCTTTGCAAACTCTAAGATATAGTCTGGATCCAATGTATAACAGAATGGTTTGCCAGAAAGATTTTTTGCTAGCAAATATTCCTTGGGAAAGCCCTACATCACTTTTGTGGTGTGATTTCCTTTGGTATTCACAAAGGAGATTAGCAGGATTAGACTCACTGAAAAGCACACATTAGAAAAGCAGAATGAATAATGAGAATTAAGTTTATGAGATGACTAAACGGAATTGTGGGGGGTTAAACTTTTCTTACCCCTACAGCCCTTAAACTTAAGAGTATCACATCCATGTCTGAATCCCCAGAAATTCCAGCAGGCATCTGGGGAGGAAATTCAACACCACATATGTATTTCAAGACCTGTTTAGGTAGTCTTATCAGTCCACTGCTAGAGAATCCTATAATCACAAAGGACTGGTTGACATAGCTGAACATTTACAGTTTGCCCTCATTACTCTGTGATGTGAATAGCAAACTGGAAGTGTCCTCTGTAAAGCGACCTGAGGCTTGTCGCAGAAAACACACAGTAGACACCCTTCAGGATAAGGAAAAGCAGACATGTTCTCCCCAGGCCACGTGCAAAACGGCTTAACCCACAGTGCAATCTCCAGCACAGCCGCCAAAGTCAGCGCACCCTCAGCTCTAAAGTGCATGCAGTAAGGTGTGCAATGGAGGGCTCCGTCATCTCGAAAGAAGTGGATCTGTGAGAGATAACAAATGTAGTTGAAACTCAGAAGAAGACAAGAACACCGTGCTAAAGGGCAGTACTGCCAGCATCACATTTCTTTGAGGGGCAGCATGTTCTCGTTCCACAGACTTAATTTTTGGAAAGAGAAATACAGATATCCATCCCAACATACCATGTTTCCAACACAGCAAATGGCAGAGATATTTGCAACACACTGAATGGATGCGCAAAATGATCCCAATTTTTTTTTGAACCAGAACTGACTTGTTATAATAGTCTAATAATAGGCTATGATCACAATCCATAAGGCCTTTCTGGCTTTACTATTACAGACTGTGGCTTTTAGCTGTCTCTACAGCCAGGAAGTCAGATACAGCAATATTAAAGTGATTTGGAAGCTAGATTCTTCAATTTTTATTGGATGTGAACAGAAGGTTAATAGTGTTGCCTTTATACTATGTATCCCCTCTGTGAATCCAACAGCTAACATCCCATTGTGACAGCTGCAAGCACCAATCATTATTTTCAAACTCTCAAACACTTTGTCGGGTGTTTTATACCTAAACTAGGTGAGCATTTTTTACGTAGGCGGTTTACTTTGGGCAACTTTCTCAGGAAAGTTTTGCTGAGCAATAATAAAAAGTTGGAAAACGAAGCATACAACTGCTAGTAAAACAACGGGTGAAAAGCAAGATGTTCATGTCCGTGTCTGCAAAAATTACTGTTATTTGCTACTGAAAGAATTGTAACAGTACTGAATGGTACTATGCAGAAGACTCAGATTTTTGCCAGTGAAGTGTTACACTGCCTGCTAAGAGGTAGAGGACACTAAAGGAAAAACTCTTAAACTAGCAAGGAAGAAATTGTGACGCTTTCTGTCCTAAACTCAAAGTTGCATTTAATGCCTTGGAATAACTAGCAGGGGAATGATTGGAGATGTGGGTTTTTTGGATGAAGTGACAATGCCTCTGCACTAACTGATTGCTTGTGAAGTTGAACACAAAAGTTTAAATAGTGAACAATGGAGAAAGTGAGCTGGAATAGCAAAGCTCTCTGTTGTCTGAAGTGTCAACACTTGGACACTGACTTTAGTAGACCTTCAGGAATGTAAATGACACTTTATTTTGGCCTGCTGGCTTCAGACACAAACCTTATCTCATCCTAAATTACAGTGAAAATCAAAATTCTCATATTGTCCACTGGTTTGTGGCATTCTTGTAAAAGCAGAGTTGCATAGTCAAGCAGGCTTGGCCATGCATAGGCCTACATTTTAAGAAATTCTGCATTCACAGCTTTTTCTCAATTGTATTTGAAGGCATACTTACAATCAAACATGTTTTCTTATCTTGTTTGTTGTTAGTCTTCTATTAACCTTATCTTATCTTTCTTCATGTAAGGAATTTGGAGCAGGAAAAGCAAACTAAGCATCAGCCTTGGAGAAAGAAAGCAAGCTCTTCCAAGCACAAAAGAGGGACCAAAGCCATTGTCATGGCAACAAGAATCAGTTGTGAATGCTTCTGTTGCCTATATTCTAGTAGATAGGTGAAAATAATCTATGACTAAACTGGAGATGCAGTATTCCTCGCTAATGATTGCATCTCTAAATTATAGATTAATTCATATATATTGCAAGGAAAGAACAGTCAGAGAAATGGATTTGTGTATTAAATAATCTAAAGATATTGTAACTTGTAAGAACGTGGAACAGTGTACAGGCATTATACAAGAATCAAATCTTTCAAATATTTTAATTTTTCACAATTGCCCATTCCAAAGAGTTGTCTTTCAGCATATTATGTTGTGAAAATATTCTATTTTCCAAATGGTAGGTCCTACATAAAATTATTTCCTGAAATTCAAAATACAAACAAAATATATGTATCTGCACACTATAGTATACAAAACCATAAATTGGAAAAAAGATCACTGTAATCACTTCACTAAATAATCTAATAGGTACATGATTTTTAACCGTGATCTTTTCCTGTTGTATTTTAAAAGAGGATTACATACATTTGAAAAGGCTTCTGGAAGAGCACAGATCCAATGATCCTGTACTATAATCCACCAATATTTGCAGAATACATTAAACACTTCCAAGCATTATGTGCTGAATATTTAACACACTTAATACTCAGGAAGTATCAGAAAGTCTGAAAGCATTTCAATTTAAAAGCTGGTACTCGAGTGATTTGTTTCTTTGCTCATGGGAGCTACACACAGTAACACGCTAGGTCTAAGGGAAAGTATCTTTTCTCCCATTTTTAACATGATGCAGTCTTACCAGCCTTCCATCCCAACTGTGCTAATTCTAACTGTTGGCTAACACCAAATCCTTGGTTCCTCAGCAGGTCAGTGGGAAGTAAGTGTCAACTGAGCTCCCAACCCAACAATCTACTTTCCAGAGCCTGAGCAGCACCTGCCTGCCTGGCACTTCTGCTTTGCCCTCTACTGTGTGCCAAGGGTGGGAGTGTTGGCTTCATCTTCACCTCCTCTGTAGCATTGGTCACCATTGGCCATGCCTACCTCTGCACCTGTGTGTCACCTGGGAAACATCCTGTGTCAGCAAATGAGTTGGAATTCTTTCCTGGAGAAAAGCCCCACAAAAAGTGATGTGAAGCTGCATTATGACCTACTTGACCATCATGACCATTTCAGCCACCAAATCTCACAAGAGCATTTTGCTTGCAGTACCAGCCAACATGCCACCTATGTGGAGTCCGGTGTTTTGGTGTAAATCAAAGTTGTAACATTATGCAGGTGATAGTCATTCTAGTTACTATCCTTGGGTGATGGCCAATGAAATGCTCCCATACCTTAATTAAATCAAGTAGTGAATGAAAAACTGTGATTCTGTTCAACTGCAGGAGGGAAACTAAATTCACAAAGAAAAAGCCATTGCAGCAACTTTCAGCCACAGCTTACCCTTCTGTGATAGAAGGTATATGCATACAATTCGTTAATAAATCCCATGTTCTAGCATTGATATTACAGTCTTCACTGACAGTAAATTGTTATATCACAGCCTCTAAAAATATCCCTTTTTTCCTTTTGGCTTTATATTCTCTTATATACTTTTTTCGATATCTTTTTTTTTTTTTCTTTTAGATATTCTTTTGGCTCAAAGACTGCTATATCCAAGCTGTTTGATCTCTTGATGTGCAATGATATTCCAAAAGATAAAGATTCATCTCTCTCAAAGCACCTGTATATAAACATGAGAGAGGTCTGTGCATGGAATGAATCACTGCACCTAAAAGCAAACTTCTTCTCTAAGTCACTCTGCAGAAGACCTATTTACTCTGCCTGAAAGTAAACCAAGAGAACCAAGACAGAAACTAGCCTCCTGTAGCTAAAGTTTGCCTTTCCGCGCTAGTCTGTATGGTTGCTGCCATGCAGTATCCTCCTGCATGAAACGACTGAAGGCTTTTAATACTTCTACTTTATGACAGAGTCTACTACAAACATGTCAAAGCACGTCCTCTGACTTATGCACTGGTGCCTTATACCATAGAGACGTGTCCAGGGTCTCAGCTCTAATTTTTAAGATTCCTATGACTTCAAGCAGCATATCTAAATAAATTGTTTCCATGGGAATATGATGGTGGTAAGAAATTTAGAATTTCAATCAAAATGAAATGTTCAAATGTGTGATGGAGGCTAGACCAAGCTTTTTCTGTGTTCAGCCACTAGTGCAGGCCATCTTTCAAAGTAAACCTGAAGAATGCTGTGTTTTTCCAAAATCTGCTTTTTCTGTCTTTTTTTATTTTAATTCACAGGCACAAAGTTTTTACAGCATTTCCTCAGCTAAAACCTCAAAATTGAGGATTTTAGTAGCATTGCCCTTATGATAGAAAACTCCCTAATCAGACTTTAATGAAGAAATTTAGGTAAACCCTTGAAACCTACATTCAACTTACCCATCGTTTTGCTACACGGATCAGAAGAGTTACAGAATCTCTCCCTTTTTTGGACAGTTTATTGTATTGTTTATTCTTCTAAGAGTGAAACAAATCAAATATCCACTTTTTTTAAAGGGCTTCTCCATTTGGCTTGTCAGAAGTTATCATCACGCTTTCTCTACTCAAACTGAAACAATTATCAGTTTGAATTGGCAAGGATCCGTACACTGTTCAAATGACTGAAATCTGTTTGCGCTTTCCAAGATCTCCAAACAAGAGCTGTAGGGTTGTCTGCTGATGCCTGGCTATGAGAAATGCGGCTGTGTGCCAACCAGATTGTTACTGTTGTTGAGCAACCAGATGCTGTACACTGACCTCATCTTTACAGCATTAGTTTACAAAAGTCATCATGCCAATCCCCACTGTCCCCTCCAAATCCTACAGAAGACTGCATGTTTCCTAAGATAGTATGAATTTTAAGATTTCAAGTATCTCAGCTTGCCAAAGCACTACAGATTCATGTTTCCCCCTTGTTTCTAATTGATGCGAAACTTTGCATTCACTATAAACTTTTATTTCCATTTGTTAAGTTTCAGACCTCTTATACAATTCAAAGTCCCAGATATGTTAACAACAATATGTACTTTGTTGCTCTCCCAGTGAGCTAGTCTTTGGCTTGCTCGGTCCCATTTTTTTGCACTTTTTCCACTGCCCAATTTCCATTTTCCCCCCATAAATACTTTCTTACCTTGGCAGAAGTTTTTAGAACTGCAGAATATCCAATGGTTTAAAATAATGACATAATCTTAAAACCTTCCTCTTCCTGGCAGAAGCAGTGGAGCCATGCTCTGACCATGAACTGGCCTTCATGTGGAACACTTAACCTTTGAAATCCAAGCATTCTCTCTGTGATCAGGCACAATTTACCATCGACTTGAAGGTGAACTCTATTTCTAGGATGGATCCTTGCCTGTAGATTTTTCAGTTCCATAAATGTACTGAATTGTCTCTTTACCTTATAAAAATGTGCTGCCTTTGAGTGCAAGTCTGCAATCCTACACCTATTTCCCAGGAGTGGAAATGGGAATATTTATATTTCTTCTAATCATTAGAGCATAGACATAAATCTCATCTTCCAGAGTAAACCAAATCTTTGCCACAGCAAATTTATTGCTATTTTCCTGAAGGGAAGTGAATTTAAAAGGACTGAATTCAAAACTAATATAGTAGAATTTCAGATTTGCTGTTTAGCAAGTGGTTACTTGTCCATTAGATAAGACCAAACATCTCTGCAGTAACTGCAGACTTTGTCCCACAGTAATAGTGATACAAACAGTAAGGAAAATATCTATATACTTGAGTCTCTCAACAAGTTCTTAAAGTAGATTTTAGCATATTTTGTAATATGGATATCAGCTTTGCAAAACTTCTAGGTCCTTAAACCTGTGTCCAGAGTGAAAGATGAACAGCCACCATAACTTTACCAACTTTGACCACTAGAGTACACATTGGTGTTTCTTACCCATAACAGAGTTCTGAAAAACTGGTGAACCCACAAGCAGATGATGTATAATAGGAGCAAAGTCCAACAAATCTCCTTCCATCTATGGCTGTCTGGGAATTTATCCAGTTTTGAGCATTCTCAGTTCTGTTTTTCCCCATGGAAATTTCACTTTGTTGACTGTGCAGCTGAAAGAAATTAATCGCTTTTGAAATGATTCACATTTCTTCACATGTGTTCATATTGACAATCTTGTGTTTTCACAGGCCAGTTGAAACTATATTGATTCTTGTTCTGTACGTCTGTAATACGTACCAAGATACTGCCTTTCAGCAAACAAGCAATAGCCCTCAAAGATGGTTTGAGACATTATGTAAGACAAGGGAAATCACTTTGTATTATCACAGCTCTGGCATTACCACAAAATGTTTTTCCTTTGCCCTTTGGATTAGTGTCCATTTGCCAGTACCTACTTTTAAAGCCAAGTGTAGAATACAAAATTAAACCTAAAGCTGGTGCCAAGTTACCGTGCATCAATGACAGTTCATAAAAATCCTTCTAATGTCAGTTTGCAACTTGGTCCCAGTGTAAGGTGGCATTGAATTGGTAGTCACCCTCACTTTTAGAGGAACTGTAAAGTCCCACCCTGACCACCCACCATTCCTCACCAACCATCACAACACAGCCAGCACCTTTACAACCCAATTACTCTGTGTCCTGCATGTCCGGAATGCTACCTGTCCTCATGGTCACAAGGCCTTGGGCATCTAATGACTTACGCAGTGCCAACGTAAAAGCAGTGTGCCTAGAAAGCCCAGTAAACCCCATATTTTAGAGTTTGCAATATAAAAGTGAACTGGATATTTATAGATCTTATATTGTGGAATTCTAGAAATCATGACAAAGATGGTATGACATTCTCAGAGACTGGATTAAATATGTTTGTTGGGGGTGGGGTGTTTTTTGCATTGTGTTTCTAATTGATACATGGAGAAGATGACAAGGACTGTTGGAAGGCTCCTTACAGATTTTCACAAAGTCCTGAGGAATGAGATCTCAATGCTCCTTTTTTTTTTTCTGGCTACTGATATTTATTTAGGTGATGCCTGTTTCACACTTACCATCATACCAGACTCTTGTTAGGTCAGTGAACCATAGATTTTTTCTGTCTTGGATTTAGAAGATTGGTCTTGAACCCTAGCTTGGAAGAGCTTTTTGGTTCTCCCCACTTAAATGTATGTCATCATCAGCCTACAGGAAAGCCATGTAGGGACTTTTTACAAGGGCATGTAGTGATAGGATGAGGGGTAATGGCTTCAAACTGGAAGAGGGCAGGTTTAGAATAGATACCAGGAAGAATTTTTTCACTCTGAGGGTGGTGAGGCACTGGAAGAGGTTGCCCAGAGAAGCTGTTGATGCCCCATCCCTGGAAGTGTTTAAGGCCAGGCTGCACGGCGCTGTGAGCAACCTGGTCTAGTGGGATGTGTCCCTGCACATTGCAGGGGGGTTGGAACTAGATGATCTTTAAGGTCCCCTCCAATCTAAACCATTCTATGATCAAGGAAGGAATCTGTATTTCCTTTTTCTCTTTGCTAGCAGTTGCATGATACGTTGTTTCATATTTTATATATTAAAAATAAAAGCCCCTACCACCTAGTTACTAGTTAACAAAACCATCCTGAAAATCAACAGAGATCCATTTCTGTTCCATATCTGAAGGAACTTTAACTGCTAAAATCTTCCAAACTATAGGTATCCCATTTCAGCTACTCCTCATGTGTTCTGTACTGGAAAGCTACTAATAGCCCACAAATCACGAATTTCACACAGACTGTCTTTTTAAAGATGAACCTCCACAAACCCTATTTGTAAAGCACCTTTCCTTGCAGCAATTGCACATTTATTAGTTATATTAAAACCCAATGCAACCTAATTATTACCATCTTGGCTTATATTCTAAAGGCCCAAGTTTTGATGAATGAAAAATCACAAATCATTTTGTCTATTTGGAGACCAATTAGATTAATAGGTTGTGGATCTCTGTGCCAAAACCACTTGAATAAGTTTGCCTTACAGTTACATTTGAACTTTTACAGATTCTTTCTCATGTCTGTGAGCCAAGCCAGTAGAGTTCATTTACCAAGATACAAGCAAAAGCAATGGGACTGATTTTGGCACTGTCAAAATAGATGATTTCCTTTTGGTATGCAAACCTTGATTCTTTATCTGGGTGAAGGACTTTTACTGGCATGCTCCATTCAGAATTGACACATTTGTAACAGCTGTATATAATCTTTTGACACAGTGACTGTCTATCTGAATTTCTTCCATTCAACTCATATCGTTTGATTTATTTTAGTTTGAAATGGGTTACTGTTTTAAATAATTCAAACTATACGGAACAAAGATGATACTTCTTTTCACTGTCACAGGTATTAAACAAAGAGTTTTGTGAACAAAGGTCACTACCTGTTTTCAAAGCTGCTTCTCTCAGTACACTGCCACAAGTGATTTAGCACAGCTTACTTAGGATGTGTTTCACCTTCATTAAGCATTTTAAACCGAAAGTTCAAATTTGTCTTTAAACTTGCCAATTTCTGTTTTTTCCTGGAAATGTTCATTATTGCACAGTGAACCAGGAAAAACATTTCTGGTAAATGTTGTTATTTCTCTCAATTTTCAGCGATCATCTTTGGCCTCACATCTTCAAACACACATCTGGATCTTGTACAATTTGTGGTCATCTATTGAAGCCTTCCTTCTCCTTCACAGGAGCAGGCCATGCGGCACCACGGAATGACTGAATGGTTGTGGTTGGCAGAAACCTCTGGAGGTCATCTGGCCAAAATCCCTGCTCAAGCAGGCCTTCATAGATCCAGTTGCCCAGGACCATGATGTCCAGACAGCTTTTGAGTATTGCTGAGGATGGAGATAGCACCAGCTCTCTGGGCAACCTGTTCCAGTGCTTGGTCACCCTCACAGTGAAGAGGTGTTTCCTGATGTTCAGAGGGAACCTCCTGTGTTTCAGTCTGTGCCCATTGTCCGTGGTCCTGTCACTGGGCACCACTGAAAAGAGCCTGGCTCTATCTTCTCTGCACCTTCCCTTCAGGTATTTACATAGATTGGTGAGACCCACCCCGAGCCTTCTCCAGGCTGATCAGTCCCACCAGCTCTTTCAGGCCCTCCTATATGGGAGAAGCTCCAATCCCTAGCAGAACAGAACTACACAATGTTAATTCCAGGCCTTTTTTTAATTATTATTATTATTCTTTTAATTTTATTTTCTTGCTCCTTTTCACATCTATTCCTTTGGCCCCCATGCTGAATGAATCAAAGTAACTCACCAAGGAATTGTCTCAAAGATATAAGACTTTTGCATTAATTGTATTGGAACAATTTGCTTGCTCCTACTCAAGCCTTTGTGGACCTTGAGAAGAACTGCTGTAAATGTACAGTATTGCTGCTAGCATTTAACGGGTATCATCAAAATACTGATGTTCACTGTCATCTGGAACTGCTCATTTTCTTTCATCAGTGCATTTTACTCATAAAGTCTTTGAAGCTCTTTCTGCTATTAAATTCAAAGTTGGTTGAAACTTTAATACAATCTGTGTTCCAGACAACCTTCTGATCTAGCACAATCAGGTTGCTGATTCTCTTTTTAATGTGACTTGACTGTCCGGTTGTTTTAAGGCTGGGTTTCTCAGTATGCCTAAATCTTTTGTTCTAACAAATACTTCATCTGTGCTTACAGGTCATTTTTCTATCTTTCCTGGAAATTCTCCAGTTGTCCTTGTTTCAAAAAAAGCTTTACTACTTTCACTGTCTTAAAAGATGGCAGAAAGCAGCAGTTTCAGGTATTTTGCCTACAACAATAGGTGTATAATACATATCATAGAGGATTGCTCACAATACATTATTACTCACTTTTTGCGGTACTACAAGAAAGTTGCTACGCAGAAAAGTCTTTGGAATCGACTTGAAGCTATTATTGACTTAAAAATTAAAACTTGCAAATGATTTTGATTTCACTGTTTTCATTAAGTTCTTCCAGTACAGAGCCTATGGTTTAAAGTGATTTGAGTTCTAAATAGAAAGCTGTAAAAAGCCTAATTTCTTCAGAATGAATAGGGTCGCACCCCATTCTCACTGAGATTTGTACACAGAAGTTACTTGAACTAGAGATTTGTTTTTTCAAACTAGCTATATCTATAGGGTTGTGCTTACCTGCTTCTGGAAAATAGAGTTAGGAAACATCAAATGCACAGAAAAAGTAGCCCAAACCACAGAAATTATGGATTTTGCTAGTCACTGATCTGAACAGATCTTAGAGGGTCCCTGGTAGCCAAAGTCCTAACAGTGGGCACTGTCAGAAAGTCTCTGATTTGTTATTGCCTGATCAAGACAGATCAATTAATTCTGAACATATTCAGGACTTCTGGGAGGCAGGTTATGAGTAAATTTGGGGATGACTGACAGGTCCTGAAAGGGAGATTGTGTTGTATCATGCTACCCATGCAGAGCGCTGACAAGGCACTTTGTCAGCACTCTCCCAACTCTCTTGATAAGCATCAGGAATTCCTGGGTTCTTGATCAAACACAATTCCAGCTTGATAATGTATAGATTTATTTTGGGAAACTGAGAAAAGGAATGGAGAGGGAGAAAAAGGAAGAATGGCACCAAAATCTGTTCAAATGGATTTTCAGAGACAGAAAATTGTATGTTCCTGAAGAGCAGGCTGGCCATGCGAGGCAGTTGTGGCAAGCAAGTAGGGCACGTGCCCCGTTTGCATGCTCATTGATGTAGATTAAAACCATGTAATCCTTGAAGAGCTGGTTGAGTGCTCACACCCAGCACATCTCATGCATTGGCTGACACTGCAGGCAGTCTGACTCCAGAAAGCTCTGGGCAGAGCTGGAAGGCTGTGTAATGTGCTGGAGCCTACAAATGCCTATGCATTTAGCTGGCACGCTAAGAAAGCAGAAAGTAGTACAAAAGGAATAACTAAGATATACAAATAAAAATAGACCAGCTATCTGCCGACATCTCACGTTACTTTGCAGGTCGTGATTTGAGAGGCACATGCCTTCCTGTATGGTAGGTGTGTGTGATGCACAGAGTGCTGGTGGCAGTAAAGCAGGACAGACACTGCTGGGATTAAAGTCTCCAGTTTAGACACAGCCGTAAAATGATTTTATAGACTGTCAGTCAAAGGACATCCCTTTAATAGCCATTGTATAGCAGGAAGAATATGTTAAACTAAAGCTCTGAATTTACAATTAAAATATCCCTGTCTTTACAGTTCAAATAATGCCATACATGATGGAAGTTTATTTAATTATTTTCTCATTACCTTCACTGTTATTAAATAATTTACCTAAAGGAAGGAGAGTAATGTAAATAATACATTATTGCTACCCTGTATAGAAATTCTGGCAGATAAAAGCTAGTGATGCAATATGGACTTTAAATATTTATTAGTTGATAAAGTTAAAAGACTGACAGGTCTACCATTTAATATTAAAATTTAAAGAAATGTTTGGAGACAGAGAAACTTCATATTAGTAAGAACACTGTCTGAAAATCCCAATAGTTCCAATGAATTTACCTTGTTCTATATGATCCATGAATTTTTTTTTATGTTACCTCTTTTAGAAGACAAAATTAATACCTTTGGCTATTTTTTTTGCTGTGCAAATTCTTAATATTATGACAGAGTAGCTATGCTAAAATAAATAGGATAACAAATTGAATCTCTATTTTATACTGTGTCTCATATGCAACTCATCACAAGTCAGATAACCTGTTAAATGTGAGCAATGTATTTTAGTGTCAGTACCAGTAAAGATGTACAGAGATATCTAGCACCTGTTATTTTAAAACACAAGGGACAGGTATACATCTAATATAGTCAATTTAATTTCAAAAAGTAAAATACTTTATTGGTAACTGGAATTAGTGGAATATGTTCTGTCCAGATGGTCATGCTGATATTAATGGATTCCAGAGTAGGATGACCTAAAAAAGGTGAAGGGGTGCTTTAGGTTTGACCCATACCAATTGTTGCCTGCTGCAGTTAGATGTTACATTCTTTTATCATGAAATACGACCTTTAACATTATGGGGACTTACATTGTATGTGTTTATGTATACTTTTATATTTATAGCTGAGACTATTCAGTTCAACATCAAATAGGTTCAGGCACTGAGTGAAATTTATACTAATTATCTTTGCAACTCATTATACTCAAGCTCCATCAGCACTTTGGGTAGCAAACCTGTAAAACATCTATGCCTGTTCAACTTATCATATGTAATTACAGCGTATTATAATAGCATTATATTATTTTCTTAAAAATGTTCAATCTAATTACAGTTGAACTGTTATTTTGACTTTATTTTCTAATGGTGTGTTTGTTAATTTAATTTACAAGAATGGTTTCCATTCCATTACTCTCAAAAGCTTAAAAGAGAAATGAGATTAATTAAAGCAAAAAAAAAAAAAATTCTAGAATTTTACATCTTCTACTATTTTCTGATAAGTCAGTGCAAGGTTTCTTTTGTGAAAGAAGAGCTACCCATTCCCTTCCCACACTGTGCAATCACATGTGTTTATGTTTCTGAAGTTAGCAACTATCTTCTTCTCTTTGGCAACTCTGAAATAGATTACATCCTTCATCAGGAGTTCACATCACTACACATAATTGTCATTCCCAAAAGCTACCAAAATATCAGCCTTCTCAAAGAAGGCATACTTGTTGTTGCTTTTTTCTTTTTTTTCCCCCCCAACTTAAATTAATGCATTAATGACACTGACCACATCTCACAATAACATTATCTTTTATTAGAGATCTTATTTTACATATCCCCATAAGATATAAAACCTTCCAAGAGAAAATATCAAAAACCTTCAATTGAAATCAGTTTGTTTCAGACAATATGAGCAAGTAAACCAAAGATATTTAAGATAAAGCAAGGTAAAAAAAATTTCAGTACAGGTATAACTCTGGTATGGAAAGTAATTACGAGGTTTTAAACCATTTCCTACATAGCATTGTCTTTAAAACCATACTGGAAGGTAAGGATGCTTCGTTCTCTTAACCAGTATTTATAAACCCAGCAGCTATAAAAACAGAAAAAAAGAAAACAGTATGATTAAATTAGATGGCCAATGCACAGAAAAAAACAAGAACTTAACTGAAATATCCAATATAACAAAAATACAGCATAAGAATTCATTAAGAGTTGTTGTGAAAAAAAAAAAAAAAAACAAACCCAACCAACAACCAAGCCCATCAACAGCCACATTCAGATCCAAGTAAAGTAAAATTTATTATCAGATTTTCACTGGAGTTTTGACTTAGTTACGGATTTCAGGAAAGGCTCCCGAATTGAAGGCTGTTCTGTTGTTGCACAAAAAAATGCAAAATAAAGGAACACAGATTAAATCTGCTGGTTAAGGAACATTCAGGCATCATGATTGTACAGCTGATGATGAAAGAAAAGATCAAATGCTATATGAAACATGTTTTGGAAGCAATTCCAACAGGCAAAATACTTTAAAACTTTATTGCATCAAAATTTTACTTTTCTGCCTAACAAAACTGAAACAGTATTTTGAAAGCTCTCTTGCATTTTGCATTTGAAGCATTTTAATTCTGAAGATGCAACAAAATAAATGTTATGAGAAATTTCTGCTGGCAAATCTACCGAGCTTTGAGTTCCAACAAAAAATAGTATTTTCAAATACTACAGCTAAGAAAAGTTACAGTACATGTTTATTGCATGAAAACATCCATTTATTGGATCCCTCTGATTCTTCCATTTGTGGTTAGTGGTTCTTTATTCTTGATATAACTTGCACCAGATCCTACTAAGTATTCCATTAATTACAAAACACACAGTAGCTTGAATTAATTATGGAAATCTACACAATCTCAACAGAGACCCAACCTGTGACAATGCATGAAATCAAAAGTTTCACTTTCATTTTCTTTTAAGATCGCCTGTAGCTACATGATAATTTGACACACTGTGGAACAACAATGATGAAATTAAATACAGTAGGTAATATTAGATTTAGAAAATAGCACATCTTTTTACCAGTTATGATGACTTTTCATGCATCAGTATTAAAGATAAGCAATGATGTATGGAAAAGTAAAGTATAAGCAAGAGATAGAATAAAGAGTTATGAAGATAAATGAAGACTCAGAAATGGGATCATATTCAAGTGCATGTTTATATATTAACTGTAAACAGCAGCTCTACTTAGGGAAATATTTTTCACACTTGAATGGCTTCAGCACTAAATATGAATTACTTAACATGTGAAAACAAAGCAAAAAGTAAGACTCCATTTTTCAATAATGTGAACACTGGCAATGTAAGTGAGGTTGCAAGTTTGAAAAATGTCATTTAAAATATAGGCACGTGATTCTGAACTAACAGGTCACCACAGTCTGTGACATGCAAGCACATGTTTTGATGGGTTTGCAAACTATGTCTTGCTTACTATAAACTCTGCATCAAGTTGCAATTTCCTTGAAAGCAGCTGAATTTAGATTTTACAGTAATTCTTTTTTTTGTCTGTGTTTCATATAATGACATCATTTTAATACATTCAAATAGTCAAAATGCTCAGAATAAGATAGCACAAACTTGGTGCAGGAGGACATAGATCAGAGTGTGGCCAGCATCGTCAAATAGGAGATACACAGCTTAAGTATTATATAAACTACCTTTCCCCCCAAAAAATTAACATAGACACCAAAATTGTAACAAGACGTATCAAAAAATAAGGCACATTTACCTTGATATGGTACTCTTGAAATAGAAAACTCATTTCAGAGAACATCGGTATCTAAATGAGTTTTATAAAAAATCTCGTATTCATGATAATTATGGACATTTCTCATCATACATGATAATGGAATAATTGCACATATCCCAGTGTGTCAAGTAACAAAATGGGAGGTTTATTAAACATTTCCATTGCAAAATTATTTTGTATGCTCATGTTTTCCTATTTACATAACTCAGGTGAATGGTAGAAGTATTAAAATCTACCATCACTTATCACAAGTACTGCAGGCTTTCATTTTACCACAATTAATAATCCCCTTTGTGTTGAATAAATTGAAATTAATTGTGGAATACATTGAGATTATTGTCATTTTTATAAATGATTGTAAATATTTGGACATTAGCTACTACACAAGAAGATTTTCTTTCATTTTATTTCCAAGCTGCATCAGGACTTTCTACACTGAATTATTTGTACATAAATTCATCAAGGATCAGCAAAGGCGGCTGTTTAAAATCCAATCCCCTCTTTATGAAAATTAAAACACCAGAAACATCATTAGTTAGTATTTAACCTGAGATTTAATCTGTTGAGAGGTTAACATCCTTAGAAATTTCTTCACTTGTTGCATTAACTTATACTGATGTTGCTATTTTATGAAAAAAACAAAACAAAACGAAACCAAACCAAACAAACCCCCCCCAAACAAAAAAATTGCTTGCAACATGGCTTTTCACTGTGTTGGTCAAAAAAATTATAGAATGCATGTTTTTGTCACAGTATCCAGAAGCTGGAATAACAATAATGTGCTTCTTATTGCACGTGAAACTTAGAGGAGATATAATTGCAGATTCCTCTTCTCTATCTGAGTATTAAAGCCAGATTTCATCTTAGCCGAATCCGGAATGTATTTATCTCCATAGAACTCATATTTATTTCACTTATATTTCTGGCATCTGGAGGTGAATGCATCAAAGATAAAGATGTGGGTGTAAGACTTTCCACTCTCAATTTGTTAAAGAGTTTATGCACCTTTATCTGAAAAAAAAAAAAAAAATATTAGATATATATTTAGAAAATGCTGTATATACTTTAAAATTTACTTGAGCCTAATCTCTAACAATGATCCCAATGACACATCTCCTTACAGGTATCAGCACAGCAATTCTTACACCAAAGATTATGAATACTTTCAAGTACCATGTCTCAAATGCTATACACTAAATCTTTTTAGTCAGTGTTCACTTGCCACATTTCAAAGCAAGTAAGTTGAATCAATATATTAAAAACTCGGAAATATTTGGATTAAAACTATTCTTATTTCTAAATAAAATAACACGCTTCTGCTTAAAGAAAATTCCAATTGTATTTCAAGATTTGATTACAAAATTTCTACAGATTCATAACCATCCAGTCCATCTGTAGCCCTCAGAACAAAGTTGCATAATTTATATTTCATAATTTTATGTATCACATCAATTCTATAGCAACTGCAAAACACTCAAATATTTGCAATGGTGTAGGCCATGTATGCAAGCATGGGTAGACAAAGGACATGCTATAATAGTCAACAGTTTTCACAGTAGCAGTTCCATAACTTCTGGACTTGTTAATATTCAAAAGACACACTTCAGAATATGTAATTTGACTCTTTTTGAGAAATACTGATCTGTGTTAAATGAAAACATCATTTACAGAAGTTAATGAGATTAAAACTGACCTACAAGCTTACTTGATGCTTACATGGTCATTCCCACACACCAGCAGATTCATACCTTGATCAAATGGAAAGCAGCTTTCAAGATAAACTTAACTATTATTCTGAAAGCAAAACTGTTGAGAAATAACTACCTAGACTTCACCTATAATTTAACTTAAAGATCAGTGTTTCTGCAATACTTGTAAGGTAAGCTACCCATAAAATTTCAGTATACCTTTCCCTGAGTAGTGGAACAGAGCAGACCCATGTCTCTGTTTGAAAATCTACAGTCAAATCCCTTTCTGTGAAGAATCAGAGCAGCTTCATCAGATGGCTCAGTATCTACCTACAAATAAACAACATAAAAAATACTTAGAAAGTAGCAGAGCTAGAAAGACATCTTAGGACCTCATAAAATTATCATTACCTTACAGTTATAGAGCCACTTAGGCCTTAAATAATGTTCAGTCTAGGTTGAACAGTCATGTTTCTTTTAATGCTTTTAAGACTAAACACAGAAAGAACTAAACAGCAAAGAGAGTTCAGATATACAAAGAACTACAGAATATAAAGGTAAGTTGTTAACCAAGGAGTTCAAAACTCATGACATGCACGTGTGCAGACTCAGAATGTAAGTGTAGCTATCATAGCTGTATTAACTGGCTTCCCAGAAAAATTATATGGCACAACCAAAAACAAACTAGAAATTATGGGCTAATTACAATAGCCAGTTTTAAATAGTCATTGTGACTATGTTCCATCAAGCTTTCATTTTGCAAACCTGATCTCTTAAATCTAACTCAGCTTAAGGTGTACAGGAAACTGTACGTTAAACCACAAATATTAAATAAATGTTATGTTTATAGATAAGACATACAGTGCTCTTGAGCCTCAACAGGCATCAAAGAGTAACCCAAGAGTAACAGACAATCTCAACTTTATAGTTTGGACCAAATCACTAAAATGACTTAGGACAAACGGTCACAAGGATAGCATATAAATGCCTCAAATCATAGAATGGTTTAGGTTGGAAGGGACCTACCTTGAAGATCACCTAGTTCCAACGCCCTTGCCATGGGCAGGGACTCTTCCCACTAGTCCAGGTTGCTTAAAGCCCCATCCAGCCTGTCCTTAACCTCCTCCAGGGATGGGCATCCACAACTTCTGTGGGCAACCTGTTCCAGTGTCTCACCACCCTCATAGTGAAAAATTTCTTCCTGATATTTAATCTACATCTATCCTTTTCCACTTGTTTTGATATGTACTTCAGAAAACAAAGTTATAACATAGAACTGGCTGGGAAACCTCAATTTATACAAGAACTTCATTGTTTTTCTTTTACATTAAGATGTAGAAAGACACTATGGTACAGCGAGACTAACAGAAAAGAAATTCTTCACATTACAGATGGATGTGCCTGCAAGCTATCTTCACACCACAGGACTGGCACACGACAAGATGCCCTTCATGCTGTAAGCTGGCTGCTGTATCACTATACTCACCTTGTCATTTATTTTCCATGATGCATTGCTTTATTTATTTATTTTTTGTTGTTGTTTTACATTCTTCAGCTCTTCATCTTATTACTCACATAATAAGGACATAAAAAAGATGACTGTATCCACAGCCATGCCAGCTCTTCAAGCTATTTTTCTCAAATTTATTTCTGGTTTACTTGGTTTTGTACTGGTGCTTTTTCCCAAAATCTCTGCCGTGAGTTATGTTCATTTTTGGTACTTCAGTAAGTATCTATTGCCTTGGAGAAACCTATACCAACAAGCATTAAGCACTTTGTGTTGCTTTTGCTCTTGAAGGTATAACAAACAAGAGAGGACACAGTAGGAAAAATTCATAGTATAAAGTACTCATTCAGATAATAAAAAATGGTAAACTGATAAACTTAATGTTTTCTAAGCAAGTTCCTCATTTAAAATAGCAAAAATTTTCTCAACAGTATTTAGAATTTAAATGAGATACTTTGTGGTAAAACATTGACTGGTAAAAACTTTGCATAGTTTACAAATCATGAATAAAACTCAGTTTGAGAAGCTTTTTTATGAACAACATCAGTGTCTAATCACCTAAAATCAGGTTTTTAATTAATGAATGATGTCTACAGTCAGCACATTCCAACAAATTTGTAGTACTTAATATCACTGATGGTTGAAAAAATTCTTATCCTATCTATTGGAACAGCAGTACCACTTTCTACGTTAAGTAAAGTAATAATGATGATGTGAGAAAATTATTTTCTGCCTCCAACTCTGAAATACCTGACTTGTTTTTCACTGTCACCGATGTGACAGAATTGGACTTAAATGCACATTTTTACACACACAAAATAATACCATCTGCCTAAACATCAGATTAGTGAAGTATTAAGTCATACTGTGAAAGCCTCACTTCCTATGGGGTAAATTAATGTTAAAAATGACAGGTGAGTAATGGGTATCAACATTTTCTCTATTAAAGTGGAATTATCTTGTAGTATGCAAATGCATAACAAATGCATTTCTGCATTTCAAATGACGGCATGAATATTTTACCTCTTAAGTTTTAAAATTAAATGTTATCTTAATTAAGATTCAAAAGATTTAAAGCAGAAAGGTAATAAACAATTAATGACATCTTCAGGAAAAAAGTTTTGGTAAGTATAAACATCTACAATATAGCAGTCAGCGTTTTGGAATTCCCAGGACATTATCATGCTCACAGCATCCACATGTAATAAATTAAACTGTTCTAACCTGTTATCAAAGAAGGTGTAAGACTAAGTAAGTTGCCACAGCCTCCACATCTCTTTTAGCTTACCTCTTTCTATATCATCTCGAGGTGAATTAGATTAAGCATATGCAAGCCTAAGGAATGTCTGAGCAAGGATGAACCTAATTTACATCAAATACACCTACTAAACATGACCACGCTAACTACACGAAAACCTATAACAAATTTCTCAATTTTCAACAAACACCAACACCCCAATTGCAAAACTTCACAGCATTGTTATATGACAAATACTGTATTATCAAATTTCTGACTGCCTTTCTTGGAAGAGCTGCCAAAGTTTGATTTGATTTTGATCTCTGAGAAATAAAATGCAGTTCTCACATCAGGATTCTAGATGAAAAAAATATCTTGCTAGGCTTTCTCATAAGCAGTATCCCAGGGCAATGCTGCTAAAATTTTGATGAAAAAGAAAAAAACATTTAAACACTATATCTGATTACTGTAAGCTAACAGACACATATTGAAAAGTTCAAGCAACATGACAAAAATATATATTTATATTTAGTATAAAGGGACAAATGTACTCAGTTTTTAAATCTTGAGTGCCAGTCTATTTACAGTAGGTAATATCTGTGTCAAACAACTTAAAAACTGAAGCTTTATAAAAAATTTCTTTAAATTTCATATTTCTAAGGCATCGGAATCTTCCATGACAAGATCCTATATCTTACAGCAATAGCAATAGTAATCCCACAGAGAGGAGCAGAGTTTAAAGGGAAACTAGGAATTCCCTTATGTTTTTTCTTATTTATGTTTTAATGCACTTTCATGCATTCTAATTTCTACCTTGAATCTTAAAAATATTTTAATTTGGTACGGTTTTATATGAAATTGTAACGATATGATTTCTTGAAAATCAACTTCAACAGCTAAAGCAATGGAGAAATAGTCTACATCTCTGGAAAAAAATTGCATTGCATCAATTAGCCAGAATTATGACACTTGTCATTCAAATACTTGGAAGACAGAGAAAGGCAGCAGCAAGTGAGAAGTGAGAAGAGATTTAAAAAGGCTGTTTTGGCATGCAAGAAATTATTTGCAAAGCATAGCACCATTTCTGCTGTGGGGAAGAAC
Organism: Vanellus vanellus; assembly: GCF_965231255.1. NCBI lineage: Eukaryota > Metazoa > Chordata > Aves > Charadriiformes > Charadriidae > Vanellus > Vanellus vanellus. Next base: position 25,981,609 of record NC_138908.1, read on the forward strand.
TGTTCAGTACCTATAACGATAGTGCTCCTACCCTATGACTACTGATAACTTTCACTTTGAAGTGCACAAAGTAATGCTGCAAGCTCCAGAGCTGTCAATCACATAATCATTGAAATACAGAGTTGTGGACAGGGAAGAGATCATAGCCTCAAACAATCTTATACCAACTGGGATAGCGGGGCCAGTATAGCCCAGATAAAATCATAGAATTCACCTATAAGAATAACACTGAACTCGAAGAAATAGACACAGCCTTCCATTTTACAGGTTTCATGGCCACATGATACAAACAAGGGGAGGAAGTTTAGGTCTGGAAAAAAAGGGAGAGGGGGCATGTTCATGATGGTCTGCCCCTGAACTTGACATGCTGAAGCAAATAGGTGTTGCTGAGCTGCCTGCAGTAAATGAAAAGATTTTACGGCAAAGTGTGGAATGTAAACTTCACATGAAGATTTAATTCAATACAAAGCTTCCTCCTAACACTTCAAAGGCATGAGACCTGCAGAGTTATTCCACTTTGAAATTCAAAATAAGAAACAGTCACAGCTGAAGGAGTGTACATGAGACTGAACTACTAACAGAGAAAGTGTGAGAAAGTAATCCTTTAAATTTCAAAATAAGGATTAAGACTGAAAATGAAGAACTACTGTAAAACAGTAGCTAACAGCAAGTCCTGCAGATATTCTCAATAGAATCAGAGGTTATTATAGATGAGCAGTTCTACCTCAGCCATCACAGAGACTCCAAGGGAGAAAGGACAACCTAGTCTGGTGGGAGGTGTCCCTGCCTATGGCAGGGGGGTTGGAACTTGATGATCTTCAAGGTCCTTTCTAACCTAAACCATTCTATGATTCTATGATTTCACCTATGGTAATAGCACTGGTGAGTGATACTGCAATACAGCATAAAGTTAATATACTAACATTTTAAAAGGTGTTGAAAAACTGAAAAGAATTTATACAAGAGCTGGTGGAAGAAAGATGCATAAACAGTCTACTCCTATAGTTTATCAAACAGAAAACTGAAATATAGTCATTACAATTGTGTAAGTTCCTTTGCAAGGAAAAAAAATAATATCGAGTACAGAACAGGATTTTGTTTGGTTATTTTTTTGGTAAATTTACCAGAGAACAGTTTCACAGGATCCAAGGACTGTAAGCTGATGTTAGATTAATTAAAATAGGTCTTGTGTTTAAACTTAAGAATATTTTAACAATTTATTCGTATAGATGGTAAGATGTAGTAGATTTTCTTTAAGTCTTCCAAATGGAATCGGGTGCATTTAAAATGATATGCTTTATTAAAAACACAAATTATTGTACCCAAAACAAAGTCTAATGACCTTACTTTTAATTCAACTTAATAGTGAAGAGCCCAAGGTATATGAACTCTTCTACTCTTAAACTTTGGGAAGGCATTGAAATGTACTCCCTCCAGAGACAGAATAATGCACTATGCCTATTATTACATTGTGAAAAACCAATTCCTGTATTCCACGTTACTCAGACACAAGTTCTTGCAGAATTAACAAAAACTAGTCATCACACAGCATATCATATAAAAACACCCCCATAAATTACTTTCCTAGAATAAAGCATTTGATTAGACTATATTAATAAGCTATATCATATGTAAAAATATGTAATATATAATATATAAAAATAGTGGTTTGACCTTACCTTTGATTGGATTGTCCTCAGATTGACTAAATGCATGTCACAAGGCATAGATGACATGAGTGGAGAAAAGGTATTTAGCATCTCTGGGACACCCGAATCTGCATATGTTGTCATTGGAATTACAGGATGATTTAAGAAAGAAGAAGTCATATGGCTAAGAAGTGAGGGAAAACTGACTGATGCCTTCTCTTCATTCTGAAAAATACAAGAGAAAAATATTTGTAAAATCAAGTTAATATACCATCATGTTTAAATTTTGAAACCCATTTACTTTATATATGATTCCATTTGTTTAACAGAAAATTTTAGTTATAGACTGTCCATTTAATTATTTTTGGAAACTCCTAATCATCCACTCATTCTCTTGTAGTGCTAGGTATACTTTCTGTTTTTACAATCATTAGTACATCTTCCGAAATGATCATAAGGTCCCTTCCAACCTAAACCATTCTATGATTCTATGACACCTCATTTGACACCGTTTCCTCAGTTTTCCGTGTTAGCCCTCAATGTGTAAACAATGTAGTCTAGAGAAAAAAAACTAGCTACTACTTTAGCAAGTTGCTCCTATCTATTCAGTATCTACTTGACTACTGACAGCCAGCTAGTCTTTTGCAGACTTCCTTTTCTGCATAAATTTTCCATCCTGTATTTCTTAACTACTTTCTTCAGATTCATCTAACCTGTATCCTACATCCCTCTTTCTTTTTAAATCTAACTTCTTAAAACGGTTTGCTGGAATAAACTGCAACTAGCATCTTGGTCTGCAATGCAAAAGATTTCTTTCCACAGTTTTATTTCACATCAGGCCAGTAGGAACTGAAGAGACTCTCTCCCAAGATTTTACAAGTTCTGTACTTTCCCAAATTTTGTATTTGCAGTGCTTTTACATAGCTGCAGAAGCTGTGTTCCAAACTCAAGATGACTCAGACATATTCACAACAGCTAGTTAAAGCTCCAAAGAAGCCAGAAAAGAAAATAAAGGAACTTTAAAAATGGAATTGCTGTTTTAGAATGTCAGTGAAGATGAGGTAGAAATGGGTGAAAACTTATTTTGCTCTTATTTTTCCTTGCATACTTAAGCAGATAAATCCCTGCTTGTTTATAGTTAAACAGGTGACTTTTAGTGAAAACTTTGCAGAAATTTTACTGGGAACATAGTAACTTAAGCACTGATATCCTAAATTTGCATTTTATAATAGGCTGAAAAAATGGAAATGAAAAATACACAGAAGATACTTAAAGCAAAGGGAAGGACTATTTATCAACTTATAATGGACAATCATAACAGTCATTCCTGTTTTGGGGTACATATGCATGTATGTATATTTATTTATACCTCTGCAGTAGCATTAAATACATCTGACAGTGTAGCAATTGAAAATATGCCAGAGCTGAATTGATGAAAGATAAAAATTTCTTGTTTATTCTTGGTGCTTTTCCTAGTAATGTCTAATACTGTTTGCCTCTTTGGTAGCTACTAATCACGGAGGCTAGTGTTTTTATAGATCTATTATCACCCCCAAAATTACTTTCCAAAAATGGTAATAGTTGATAGTTGTAAAGCATTGATCCTCCATGCACCTTGCTACATTTATTTACATTGAATTTCAACTGCCACTTTACTGCATGCTTAATCAGTGAGTCCTCCAATTCCCCAGTTATTATTGATTTTTTTTTTTACTACCTTGTATAGTTCAGCATCACTGGCAAACTTATTTGTCATGATTTTCTTCTTTTCCAATTAAAGTATGAGCACGCTTGCTCTAAGTACAGCTAAAGCTAAAAGTGTTCAGTTCAAGTGACTGCATGGATGCTCTACCCAAAGGGAAAATGTGCATATACATGTTCTTTCAAAGAAGAATTCACTGTTTCACACCAAAAAGAACACCACTTACTCTGTTGCCATAGATGTGCTAAAGTCAGTCAAAACATTTTGTCATCAGTTTTCGTACTATTATTCAATCATTTTTTCTCTGTAAAATATGTTGATTGCTTGCATCTGAGAACTTAAAAAAAGTCTCCTAGTATATCTTACAAATTACACATGAATCAGTCAAATAGTTTATTTATCCTATTGTATTTAAAACAAAAGACGTATCAAAAGCCCTTGCAACTGGTTCCTAGTTTTAGGTATGTTAACTGAGAATGAGAAGAAGACAAAACCACTGTCCAACTACAACAGTTAATTTAGATCAGTTTTTCATATGCACTTTTAAATAATTTGCATTTATATTCAAAGCATTTGAGATAAGCAATTTTGCATAAAAAGAATTCATGTTCCACCATTTCCTTCTCTACTTCAAACCATTGCCTATCATACACTACAAACATGTTGATATAAGAAGTGCATGCTCCGTATCCAACACTGTTCTCTTCAACTCCAGATTTCTCAAGATTTAAGAGACTCCAAGGCATTGGAAAGAGGGAGAAGGGTGAGCCTTCACAGAAACAACTTTTTCAAAGAATAAAAAAAAGTTTTATCTACACGCAAATTCTCACTGTGAGACATCCCCAACACTTACTTGGACAAGGGCCACAGTTCATTAAAGGAAGAGTGACTGAAAAATCATTTTACTAAGTGCAACTTTATTTCTGGAAATACTGTTCTTGCTGAAAACAAACAGCACTCATTTAAATGTACTCGATTTTCTTCAGAAAATGACACCAAGGTCATTTGAGATGAAGAGATAGGAGATCTTTCTGAAAGCTGTTCCATGTACAGTAAAAAAACTGTGTACATAAACACAAGCATGACATCCATGGGTCAAAACCCTGCTCAAACCCCAGAGATCAGAAGTACAGGAAAAAATGGAAGGCAAGTTTGTATATTGGCTAACACGAAAATAAAAAATCACCCATAGTAAGAATATCAGATGAATCCTCAGCCTTGCCTAGGAAAAGGTAGCACAGAGCAGGTCAATCTTCTCGGATTGAATCCTTCAAAGCATTCTCTAAGGCTAATAGATGTAATGTGAATAAAAAAAGGTGTTTTTAATGTAAAGACCCAGCGACATATGTTGCAGTTGAGAAACCAGGAAAGATGGAAGGAAAAACACTGGAAACTTTGAAGAACAACGTGGGGGGGAGAGAATCATTTACTATTACACAGGCATTGGGAAAAATTCTCAGAAAAATCATAAAGAGTAGATCCTCAATTCCTACATTCTGGAAATAACAGAGGACTGCTGAGAAATACAGTCTTGACAGACTCTGGCAAATGCTAGGACCAGAGCTGATACAACTTGACTCATTTTTGCTCCCACTTTGTTTACATGTTTTGTCACAGGCACAACCACTGTACTTAAGCATTATCCACTACAAAACTTTGAAAAACTGCACTAAGACTTAGGTGGAGATTTTATCTTGGATCTTCCCACATTTGGAACAATAGTCTGTTTTGGATGACTGCATCAACAGAAGAAGTGCAGTCATTCAGTGAATCTATGTAATAGCAATGGGAACAGAGAGTACAGCAGGTGTCAAAAACTGCTAGGAGATCACAGGAAAAAGCGTTTTGTAAACACCATGATGACAATGCTATCACAGAAGATCCAGAATAGATACCTCAAATCCCACTCCCCCCAAGGTACATCGCAGTCACGAAAGGATTGGAGTACATCTTTACCCTCTCAATCTAGTAGACCAAAATTTAAAGAGGACTCTGGGGAAAGAAAGAGATGGGAAGGGTTTGCATGTCCAGACAACGCATTTGGAAGAACAGTTACTCTATACGCACATTCACTATATGGGAGGCGTTCAGCAGTACCCTGCTGATGCTAAGTCAGAAGACATATTACCACAGTCTCCATCTAATTAAAGTACTGCTCTCTCAAAAGTGGTATAATTTCCTCAACTTCAATGACAGTGTTTAGCACTCAAAGTGTGAATGGAGCTCCACTGGCAGCCTTACAAACATTACACACTGGCAAGATTCTGACAAATGCCACTGATATAGCTGAGCGCTGGCTTTATGAGTTCTAATCAAAGCAAATACTGCTGTTTTAACTACCTTACAGTACATTCATATTCAGTTATCCAATTGGAAATTGTGTTGAAACACAACCCCTCGAATTACTGTGCAATAGATGTAAAGAAATCCTCATATAGGATCTTTCCTTGTCATCAAAAGTTAGGTGAATAATTCTAAACTTTTAGTTCTGAGGAAAAACAAACAAACCACACTCCAGCATAACCTTAGGTTACAATTTGCAACAAGTTCTATAAATGGCCTCATCTATATTAAGTGCCCTTATATCAGAAGGTAGCTATTTTATTGATAAATGGAGGATGGGACAGATTAAGAAACAATTCAAAGGTTTTTCTGCTAAGAGTTTAAATTGAGGAACTGAGGTCCTTAATTAGAGGGAAAAAACACTAATTAGTCTCTTCAGAAATCATGTAGTAATTGAATGGAAGAAAGAAATGGAAAATACTGTAGAGAAGAAAGTAAAGCTGAAACAGCTGATAATTGGAATTCAATTAAGCTAACAGAAACAATTAACTTTTCAACACAGACAAGTAGTTTTAAATTTCCCATATGAAAGTAAGGAAAGGAAACTGAGGCAGAGAGAATATCACATCACAAATCATAGCTATTTAGCCCTCCTCTAGACTGTTCTCTGCTATGAACAACCCTGGTCAGGAAAAATTTAATTATAAATCCAAAACCCCACCAGCATCTGAACTATCTGATCAAACATGCTGAAATGTGGATGCTGACTTTGGATGTCAGTGCATTCAAACCAAATCTGAAACAGAATTCTGAGCCTGCTAAATCAAGGGATGCAGATCAAAACAGTGATACCAAACAACCTGGACTATTGCTGCAAGAAAAAAAACTCTCTCCCTCCTTCTCATGTTGTGAGGAAACAATTTTTATCAACTTTCTCTGTCACGGGTTCAGAAAACCCACTAGCAGCACTCTTCAAAGAAGAGAGTTTCTGGACTGAGAAGTCTAATTTGTGCAGAAGAATGACTCTTCAGAACATCTCTAGTCCCCAGAAATAGGGAAACAATATTATTAAGTATCTCTCAATCATAATCTAGCAACTGACAACCACAGAAATGCTCAGCTAAAGAATTTAAAGTTTTCCAAAGACAAACACAGGAAGAAATTTCTTTTTGTACAATCCAAAGATTGATAATCCATCTGCATGTTTGATGAGATGCCTCATCTACACGAGAAACTGATTGGGTAATACTGTGCTAGCCTCCTTATAGGTGAGAGACATAATGGCAGACAGCATCATTGACTATGTGAATACGTAGTTTTACAACACATGACAAAAATAAGTGACAGGTAAGGACCAGAAGCCTTAGCTTTTAATTTACATACATTCTTCCCCAAATTCAAATATCTTGAATTCTTAACTATGTAGAGTGCTCCCCACTTGAGAAAGGAGGTGTCTGTAAACAGGAAGAGAGTGAGAAAATTGCACAAGATTCTTGCACACACATTTTCCTAAAGCTCCCAACTTGGAAGAGAAATTCAGATTTTATTTGGGACTGATACTAGTGAAATTAATGCAATTGACATCAAGCCATGAATGGTTTCAGCTTAGTTGCAGGTTTTACACAGAAGACTGCCTGGCTGTTACCTCACCAAGTGAAAATCAGATGCACTTGCTTTTAACTTATCCACAGTTGCACACTGTAATACAAGAATAATCGAAGTCTGCCAAGTTGTGAAAGTCCTCCAGATATGGAAAACATTCCCTTTCTTCTGAGGTCAATGTCTGGAGCTAGATTTTTGTGTGCCTGTAGAAACTCCTAGTGCTTTTGAGAAAGAAAGAAGGATGTCAGATAACGGGGCTTACACCCATAATGCAACAAATGGCAATTAGTCACTGACGAAAATTGGATGAATCCTTTTCAGTGTCCAGGAGTGCAAAGCTGATGTAACCACATGTCCATCACTTCAAGCAGCTTTCAGACTGGCTAGTGGTTGCAGAAGTAATTTTGTATGGAAATCAAACAAGGGGATAGGAAGATCCTCTTCTCTGCACAGTGGGGTTCAGAACACCCAAGACCTCGAAGCTGCACAAGAATCTTCAGCAGAATAATCTTCAGGTAATCTCTGTAAAAAAGCAGGTCCTCTACAATGAATTAGACTTTTAGGATGGCCTGGATAAATTGCAACCAGAAAGAACAGCTACAAATGTGAGTACTGAACAGGCAGCTATCCTGGAATCTTACAAAGACTATAAACAAGGATACTGATGCCAGATTATTTTCTGCTATACTACAGCATCAATCTTTCCTGAAATCCTGGGGGTGTAAAAATCCTGAAAAAGGTAAGGATGAGATCTGCCTGAATTGTTCATATATACATTTTTGTCAACACTGAAATATTCATCAGTTAGGTTACAGTTTTGCACATCAAAGCAACATGTTTCAAGTCCTTTATTGAGAACCATGACCTGGAATGCTTAAGGTTTTTTGATAGCTATTGAAGTGACCAGCAAAGGAGGACTCAACTGAGCAGACAAAAAAACGGTATTACCTCTTTACCTCAGGGAATGGAAAATTTTCTATCAGTTCACTTGGAGGCTATTACGGTGGAAACGAATTTCTGCCACACTAGGTGAAAGAGGTCCCTGGAGGCTGATTATAGAAGTAATGAAAATTCTGAGGCACTGTAAAATATCCACGAGGCTGTGAGTTGGTTCAGAGTGACTCTAAAATCACCACAAAGTTTCTGTACTGCCTGTGGATTTTTAGCTGCACTGAGACTGCAGCTGAGGAACCCTGCTACAGGTAACCAAATCCACAGAAATTTGGACCCACAGGAGGAGTTCTTCCCAGTCTGCTAGAGCTAAATTGGGTGGTCTCTGAGACCAGGGGACTCTTCTCATCCCAGGTCAAGAGATGGGACACTGATGTGGTTCTGCTCCTCCAAGACTGGGCAGAAGAAAGGCAGAACATGCACACACACATGGTCAGCCACACAAGCGAGCAGAGAGCAGCACCTTTACCAGCACCCACATAAACACAGAGCACGTGGGTAACATGAGCAGAACAGACAATCCAAACCTGATTGTGCCTTGCAGCTGATCAGGTGTGAAGTTCACTAGTCAAAGACCCTGACTTTCTTTATCCACAAGTACACTCAACAACTACTGATGCCTCAAAAATCAGTGTGGACTCCAAGTCCATCTGATACTCAGGCCTGGACCTTATGCCTCTTAACTATTCACCACCTCAGACTTGAAGTTTCCTTGAAGTTTACATGCACACACAGGAAATACAGGTCTTGCCAGCAACTAGCAGCCAGTTGCACTGGTCCCTAAGTCCTGTGGTATCTCTTCTCTCCAACCGCTGACACACAGACTTCTTATTCTAGTTGCTTCCTAGTGTTACTTGAAGTTGGCTGATGGCTCACATAGATTCAGAAAAGGTTGTGCACTAACACAGAAACCAGATTTAATAAGAATATAGGATAGGCTATGGTGACCAAGAATTGGACTTGATTAGACAATTTTATGCCCCTTTTACCCCTGATTTTCCCACTTGTTCTTCCTTGGTCCTTCTCTTTCCCCTTCTATGTCCCTTCCACTGAACATCCCATAACAAGCCTCTAATTTTTTTATTTTAAAAAAAAAAGTCCAAAATTCTCTCCTCCTCCAAATCCCGTTAAGTCCTGGACCCTTTTAGGGAACAATGTCCTTAGCCTACATTAAGTGTTTTCTGCTGAGTCATCTTGTTAGGTTTCACACCAGAAACAATCTTATCATCTTCCTTTCAGTGTCTCAGGAGCAGCCAGTTCAGCATGCTCCACTCCTCACTGGTTAGGTTCCTTCACTTCTTCCACCTGTCACTGCTCTTTCGATGACTGTCAGGTCCTTGTGTTTAATTTAGTTAGTCTTTAATCAGATGCCATAATAGCAATGATGTTTTATAAAAAGATCATTTGGACAACAGCTGCTCACTGGTCTACAGAAGACTGCAGATGGCAAGAAAGTAACTAGTCACAATGACCATAAGCACACCACCACAATTGCCAAGGTTGACAAATACACAGACGGCAGTATAGTTGGATGAAAGGGATCACAAAGGCAGACAGATAGCATGAAATGCTTTTCTCAACAATAAAAGTGCTTTATACTTTAGTTATAGCCTCTCCCACCAATTTTATTTCTTCTAATTCTTCTTACGGTGGTCATATTGTTCAATAATGGTACAGGAGGAAAGAGGAGGGACTTAATACCTAAAACAATCGATGCTAGAGTTGTGGAAGGAACATTGTGCTAGATTTTGTTTCCTGTTGACTGGGAAGAGTTTATCCTGTTCCCAATGACAGCAGAGCACAGTGATCAGAAATTTTTTGGAGTTCTGCTTTGATGAGGAAGTAGGTCACCAAACTGATAATAAAGACAGAAACTACACAATGGTATCTTCCTAATTTTTGTCCTCCACAGAGGCTATCTGCATTGGAAGTCTGCTGCTCATGTGAAGTTCTTGCTGCTGATGGAAACTCCTTGTTCCACATGCAAGGAGATTACTCCTTGAGAGTTATTTCACTTGCAAATACAAGAAGGAGTGGCCAGACTTGGCAGCCTTTCTCCCTCCTTTAAAAAGGTTTCTCCCCTACAGCCAGAGCTTGCAGCAAGAATGAGGAGGCCATCCTAGAAGTGGTGATAGAGAAAGGTTTAAATTTAAGACCTCAACCTGCAGCAACTCAGATAAGCTCAGAAAAGACGTTAAAGAGGTCTACCCTCCCACTTTGGTGAATTATCTGGGCTAGAAGTGAAGAGAACAAGCTTGAATACTCTGCCTACTACTGAAGTAAAATACTTTCTTTCTAAACAGAACTTGTAGACAGGTACACACAAATGAAGACAAATAAAAACAACCAAAAGTAATTCCTGTAGAGATGTACACACATAAACACACACACACACAAAAAAAAACAACACCAAACACCAAAAAAGAGATATAGCTGTAAGTCCAAAAACCAGAGGAAGGCAGTCCTCTGTACTATCCACTTCACCATGAGCCAGCTATGAGTGGCTGCTGCCCTATTGTAGGGTGAGAACATTCACTCCTGCAGCTTTGGACAATATCACATGAATGGAGCTTGGAGACAAATCTGCCTTTATTTAGAACCTGTCTGCAACACATCTTTGTCACAGTGTCAAGAAAAAATAATTTTTGAAAGAAATTAAGCTGTAAGGTGCCCTGGCATAAAATCAAGGGCAGTGCTGGCCTGAAAGCAGATATTTTTTGTAGATAAATAAGAGATGGAAACATGGTTCTTGAGCAGCAGACACAAACTACCTGCATAAGAAACATAGCAACAACTATACATTAGTAGCAGTAATAATAATTTAAACGTAGTGTTTTAAGCAAAGTTGTAAAGAACTAACACATACCTGAATCTCTCTTCAAATGAAACAAGAAACAAGTGTACCTCCCATACTAAATATTTGTGGCAAGGCTCTAAAGAAGAGGCATTGTGTTCTGCGTGAGAGGAAGATAGGGAAATGTCTTGTCTTTTTTTTTTTTTTCTTCTGTGGCCACCATAAAACCCCAAAACTTTAAAGTTCAAGATTTTGTATATATTTGAAAGTTCATGATGGTAGTCATAACTAAAAATATTAGAGTATCTGAGGTTGTCACACAGGGGCTTGAAAATGCTTCTAAATGCTAGTAGTTAAGCCTATGTTTAGTTTTTTTGCTTTTTTGAAACATCAAGTTAATTATGCTTGTTAAGGTGTGGTTACACATAGCATAGCAATGCACAGTATAGTATATGGTTACTATGTGAAAAGTACACATGCATTATAAATACACACACCAAGTAAAAGGCAAATACAACTCAATAATCAGACAGAAATGGCTGTATCACCAAGCATGTATTTTCTGAGAAAGTGGATACTGACAAATATTTAGTAAGAAAAAGAGAGTAGTTGTACATGGTGGAAGAAAAGGAGTTTGATTATTTAACTGCCACATATCTGTGATGTTATTAACTGCCTGCATCACTGTTTCTCTAAACAACCTCCCCCAAACTGTAGCAGCTATTCGAGTCATTGAATCCTGGCTCTCTACTTGAGACTAGGGTATAAATCCAGTTATATAAATTGAGCAAGGCAAGGCAAGGTATGAAATAGGAATCTGAAGAAGAAAGAGTGTGCAACTATGTCATTGATGAAATAAAGGTATTACTACTTCCTGTAAATCCTATTTCATTCATATTCTTATACTAATATAACACACTAAGACCTGGAAAGTAAAAAGATATCATTGTTTATTTTTAACAAAACTTATAATAACTGTAAAATAAAGAGTCTATATTTTCAAAAATAAAGAAACATTTACTCTTTTAAAAAGCAAGTATTGATAACTGTACTCAGTTTCATTCTTAGCTAAATAATAATCCCTTCAATTTAAAAATGGAACACATTCAGTTCTTGCTTAAAAATTTGAGCAAAAAGAAGAATGAATATGAGGAGAGAAGTCAAAAAATATGCAAAATCAAAAAATGCTTGCAAGGACAAAATGAAGATACAAGCAGAAACAGTTACATCTGGTAGGGGGAGAAAAAGATGTATATAGAAATTGTATCAAAACACAGTAACAACAACAACAGAGGTCTGAGGGACACAGTTGCCAATAAATCAGGTGAGCACAATGTAAAGTGCAATGAGATTTTCCCAGCTCTTACTACATACATATCTTACTTGATGAACAATACTGTCATTCTGAATACACCTTTTATAGTATCGAGCTTAGGGGGAAAAATAAATAAAACAACTTCATCAAAACAAATCAACCTAAAGTCTTTCACGCAGAGGCAATATCAACATGAGTACGTACTACTGGCTAGATGAGCTAGAATTCAAGAGCCAAAAACCAGGTAACATCAGGATTAGGGACTTAGCAGAATACAGGCTACCTGAGTATGCTAGTGATTATTAAGAATTCTACCTTCCCACTGGACAGGTCAATCTTACACTTCAGAACATTCATGTGGTTTGGCTCTGCCTTTAAGATACGCTGTTCAGGGTGGGGTTGGGGAAGAAAAAAAAGTATTTTGAAAATGTAAATTAAAAGAAACTTTTGGTTGAGATTGTGATTACCAAAAAACTCCACAGTAATTACACCACAGTGATGCACAGTTATTTTAATTAATTTTAAAGAATTGAACATCTTACACTTCAAACACTCTCCTTTCATGGGGAAGGTTCCCAAAAAGCAGAAAAAATCCTGTTCTTCAGAAGTGTTTTTGAGAAAAGACAGAATGAAATATTTTGGAAAACATTTCAGGAAAAGATTGTACTGGCAAAGATGCCAAGTGATCAAAACTCTCTCTCTTCCTGTACCTTCCATGGTTCCTCAAGTCAATAACAAGAACGGGTTTGACAACAAAATTAGGGTCAGTGCATGAGTCACACTGCAGCGAATTACATATATAAACTGCATATAATTTCTTCTCAATTTTCTGACAGGGCTATTTTTAAACTATTATAACAATGACCTTATGAGTAAAAATGCACTAAAAATAATGTTTGCAAATTTAAAAAAATAGAATAAAAGGAGACTACTACCCTTCCTTACTTTAACACATCAGAAGCAGTTATATGAATCAGAAAACATTACCAATGTTCAGATAAATTTTGAAAAACAAAATGCTAGAACACTCTCAATATAGCAAAGGGGAATTCCAACATAACACCAGAAAGATAGATGCTTCCTTAAAACATCTTGCCTGGCTCCTAGGTGTTGTGCACACCGTATCAGTTGGGCCAACAGCACCTCTTTGACTGTGCCCATTTCTCCATAGCTTTGAACCCTCTTCTTTTCAAGTCCCTGCAAGAGCATATAAGAACCAACTGTCCTTAAAGGATTACTCTGCAGCTATTTAAAACCATTATAAGCTCAGCAGAAAGGGTCAGGGGGAAGGAACGCAGATGCTAGAACACAGGTACCAAAACCCCCTCAAAGGTTTTTTGATCATAGCAGGTAACTGTCACTTCTCCTTTGAAAGATTCTTAGCAACTTGCACAGAATCTTTCAAAAATGGAAGAAAAGGACGAGGATTTTAACAAGAAAAGGAAAATACATTGTTATTCTACTAAGCAGATATCTGACTGGTATCCCAAAGTGGCAAATGTATGCAAAGACACATGCAAATGTTTCACTAATCAGATAATCCCAGAGTTGTTTAGGCTGCCTTTGTTCTAATTGAGGTAACCTCAAACTATTTTCCAAAGGAGTGTTTTGGTTTGAAAAAGCAGTGCCTTTCTGAATTAAACTTATGGCCAACCTCACTCAACCAGGCACTGTGCTAGCTTGCAGAGGAGTCTCAGTGTGCATGGTCCTAGTTTTCTTTTAGA